>NC_057797.1:591110752-591410752 GCF_018294505.1 Triticum aestivum
ATTTTTTTTCCAATCCCATGTATTTTCTCTACATACAATCCCAGTTTATGTCTAGAAGAAACGTTCTTTCTCTTCATCATTTTTTGCATGTATTTAATAGGTACATATAAAAAACAGATACATCAGAATCATTTTACTTCAGAAATACTCTCTACTAAAGTTTCTTTTAAGTATAAAGTTGGTATAAAATTGAGAAACTTATTTTGAGATGGAGTAACAGTACGTGATATGTTGCGTGGCAGGCGCCGCACAACAGATGTCAGACTCCAGGGTCGTCGCCTCGTGGGCTGCGGCACCCGCCGCTCTAGATCATACGCCGAGACCGTTTCGGATAGATCGTTTGGCTGCATTGTGGCGAGGGAGATATCAGATTATGGACGTGCGTAGGCAAAGCTTTGAGCCTTGACCCCCGAGCAGAAACGGCCGGCTGGTCGATGACAGAGGCCAGAGCGGAACGGCACCATCATCTTCCACCACACCGCTATCATGTTGAAGAGATATGGTGCGCACCAGGAAACGCATGCATGAGCGGTGTGCCGATGTTGTCGTCAAACTTCAATGGCGCGTGGCGCCAACGCCATGCTCCGTGCTGCCAGCAATTCATGCCGAGGATCAACTCCGTGACAAGAAGGGCTGCCAAAGCCAACATCTAGTACTTTAAGCCTTATACAATGGTAGATGCTTAGGAGAAGTGCTTAAAGAAATAAATCAGATTTTTCTTAAACAGCAGTGCCTATTTGTACAGGTAGACATTTAAGTAAGCATCTCTAATGTAGAAATAAGCACTGATGCTTCAGGAAAATCTGATTTATCTTTCTAAGCACCTTCCTAAGCACCTATCATTATACACGGCCTTACAAGGGTAGATCAACCCCGGCAAAAAAAGGGCTGCTAAAGCCAATGTTTTTTTGGCCGTTTAGACATTGTCATCGGCTTGGTTGCTGGCCTCCAAGAGAACACTAGTACTTCCTCGGTCCCAAAATAAATGTCGCTGATTGAGTATAACTTTGTGTAACCTTTTGGTCTTTTGCCGCGTCTTCACAACGGTGTTATAGACGTCTTTTTTTTTCTTTATTAGGGATGACTCCTTTACAAGGGCAGATCTTTGTGTAGGACATATCATTTCAGTACCGCGTTCCGTTACAGAAAGTAATGCAGACTACTCTTAGCATGTGTCTTAATAAACTAAAAATAATAATTGCACCCTTTCTATTCCCCTTTAAGAGATGTCCACTCGCTAATTATGCCCAAGCTCGCTCCGCCGCTGCTTCGTGAGATGCTTCGACATCAAAAGCGTACCGATATGATTCGCGGAATTTATACCAGCTTGGCTCCTCAGTGCTCCCCGCACAGGGGGTCGAAAATACTAGCCGTGAGAGCGAAACAAGAGAATGATACATTATATCCCATGGACCATTGAAGAAGAATAGGGTCAAACGATCAACCACCCACCCACCCAGAGTCACGGAATCGCTGGAGTGCTTTGTTCACGTAGAATCACATCAGATTGTGAGTGTCTAACTCACAGGTGCAGTGGTCGCCGCCGCTCGGAAAGGCATGGGACACGGCCGGAGAAGCCCGTCAAATTGTGAGGGGCAGACTGGAGGGGAGTCATTAGGCACAGTAACTTTTTTGGTGGGATGACAGTTTCTCTTCTTCGTACAGGATGAGATGGATATTGCCACCTCAATCGACAATCGATCGTGCTTTCCAAGGCCACAGGTGCACTGTGCGGCTGTACGAGAATGACAGGTGGAGTCAAAGCTCAGACCCGACGACCTGAAGACCTGAAGACTTCTGGTGGTTGTGGTGATCATTTATGAAGCGACGAAAGACCATGCCATCCGGCCAGACAAGGGTTAATGCCGACGATGAAATGGGTTCCAATGCTGAAGTTACTTAAGCATTTTTTTTCTTTAGATGTACCCCTACCAAGCTTGGACCATTGGACCAACACACCCTCCATACTCCCTTTGTTATATGTACGGATGAGTCATATGAGCCTCTGAGATTTAGTTCAAAAATTATTGGATATGATAAACAGGCTTGGCTCAATTTCAACAAAGGTGGTCAGAATTGCTTTTCTAGTAAACGACAACCTCCAATATAGATAGCAGCTGCCTATTTCTCTTGGTACAGATGACAGGGAAGTAACACGGCACGGCAGTTCTCTATCCTCACCCACCCACTCTTTCCACATCACGAATATCTGCTGTGACTCAACAAATGTCAATGGGCTATTTGTATTGCCTCCAAACTCCAAACAGGCACACACGCCACCGCCTTTGACCGAAATCCACACGCAATGCACGTGTGAGTAATTTTTTTCTAACACAAGGCTTACCAACGCCCAATAACCAGATTTGCGTTGAACAACATCCGAAAGCATGAGAGACGGGACGGCTCTTTTCAAGATAGTTTCCATACGTGAAAAGAATCAGAAATACACGTGCTATTTGCAACTACTCCCTCCGTCCGGGTTTATTAGGCCTCTCAGCATCACAAGTATGTCCCTTTTTATAAGGCCTTGCTTTGGAAAGGTGCATGCATGCAACCATTTCATTGGTTGCATTGAAAGTCATTGTTGTTGGTGCTAAGGCTGAAATATTAATAGACTTCATGCATGCTTTTTCATTGGCTGCATGCATGTGAGAGAGTGCATTGGGAGTAGAATGAAAGAATTAATGTGAGCAACTTACTATGTGTCTTGGTCTAAGAGAAGTTGTCTTTAGGCCTAATAAACCCGGACGGAGAGAGTAGGACTAGACTAGCGAAGTTTGTCAAGACATTTATTACAGCTAAACCAATAGTGGTGAATGCTTTCCCTGGTTTGGCCAAACCATGAAAACCAGCCATCCCCCTTTTCCATAGCGCAAATCTTCTTTCCTTTATACTTGGTTAGGGAATGTCCAGTGCTGAGCCCTAAAACGGACACAACATCCGTCCGCGGATAATGATACCAGAGTCGGCCATCCAACCGTGTCAGCATACATTCGAAAGCTAATTTAATCAAACCGAATGTTTTTTTTATGCAAACCAAATGATTTTCATTTTTGACCGGACCACGTTCATCATATTTTCGACTTATTTCATTAAACAAAAGTGTCGGAACCCTAACATGGTTTAAATCTTCGCCGACGCCCGTCCTCCAAGACCTTGCTGTTTCCTCCCATATCCATGTCCAACGTCCGTGAGACTCGCAAAGTGATGTGGCGTCGGCGAGGAAGAGTAGGACATGTGACACAGACCGACCCACATGGGACTCGAGGCCCCGTCGTCTCCCATGCTCTACTCCTCGTCGGAGTTTGTGGCATGTTCGTTGCGGGTGGGCTTGAGGCCGATGGTGGTCGTGGGTGGACCGACCTTGTTGTCGTAGTGGCGTGAACGAAGCACAGTTGGCGGCGAGAACAACGCGCAACTGCGAATGTTCTCATCTGTGGTCGCCTACGCCACCTCTGCGTCCAACCGCGCCATGACTATGTTGTAGTTGGCGCGAGCGTGCGCGACCTCATACAACGCGTACTGCTCAGTGATGAAGTTGGTGTTCTCTGCGGCCATGGCCATCATGGCCTCCTCGCTCATGAACTCGCCGGAGATTTGGCCCTCCGCCAGTCGGTGTTGTGCGAGGAGGGATAGGTTGTACCACTGCTCCTCCCGTGCCTGCCGAAACGCCGACACCGTCGTTGGCGTTGGCTGCTCCTCCTCCATGACAACGTTGAAGTGTGCCTGCTCCATGGTCAAGCTGGCATGGAATGACACGGGCATGGGTGCCGACACGTCGTCGAAGGCTGCGGTGTTGGCCAGTAGGCTGGCCTCTATCTTCCTTGCATGGCGGCCCTACCTGCCGTCCGCAAGGGCGACCAACTCATACTTCTACTCCATCGAGAGGCTCACTCACAACGCGCTAGAGCTAGTGGTCATGGTGGAGGTGGTGCACAGAGTAGGATGTGAAGCGGGACATGGTGTGGTGCGGTTTGTGCCGGACGTGGCGTTGTTTAAATAGTGGATGTCAGCTTGGCCAAGCGGCAGGGTGTGTCAATGCGGGTACCTGAGTTGGTTTCTCGGTTGGCGTGGTTGTCCCTGTTTGAATGGGGTAGATATTCGTCCCGTACCATCCAGGCACGTCGCTCCAGCACTGAACAGGCGCTAAGACCAAGACGCGGTGCGCGCGGACGGCGCACTCGGACGGCGCCACTTCAATGCTGACACCAGCGAGAGATCACGTTTGCTCTGGTCCAGCATGAATGTGGTGCTAGCGCTCTAGAGCGACCTTAAGTGGCATGAATGCGCGGCAATCACTTCGTGCGGGGGAGGGCGTGGGCGCGAGAGAGATTTTCGAGTCAGTTCATGTTGGACGCGTATGTGGCAGCGGTCCGGACACCCGCAAAGCCCCCTTGCCTCTGATTTGCGGGGAAACGGACATCTGGACCGGTCCATGGACCAATGGGGTACCATGTTGGATAGCAAATTTCATTCGGACCACTCGGTCCTAACGTTTACATGCGATTTAGGGGTCTGCGTTGGAGGTGCTCTTACTACTATTAATGTCCGAGCACGGCTACCCGAACTAGGTTCCCAGGTTTGGCCACGTCGGGAAGGTGGTACCTCAACAACTCAAACAAATAATTATTTCCCTCATGAGGTTGTAAGACTTAGCTTTTTTCCGACAAAGGGTGGATTTTATTCACTCAAAATGAAGCATCAAGCAGATACAAAGACAATAAGTACACAACCGACCTCTACATAGGTAGGACACACACACACACACAAAAGTAAACTATGGTAAGACAACTATGGTAAAAACTCTAAAGAAGTTCATATTGCCGATCATACAAATCTTGTGGCTTTAGTGAGGATCGGATATGGAGACTTGAGTGAAACTAAACTTCTACATGCCTTTGGTGAAATGTTAAACTGGAACTCGCAATGGACAGCAAAAAATCAGGGGAGGAACTACTATATGATGAGATTTCCTAAAGAGTTGCTATATGTTGGACACTCGCGTTGTGGCTAATGTGACCAGTTGGACTCTGGATTTTTGAGTTGTTGGGAAATTACATATAGTGTGGGCTAGATATGGAAGTCTCTGAGTGTTTTAGACATTTTTTGGAATGTGTGAAAATGCTACCTCTTTGGGGTATGTCTTGGAAATGGACATGGATACTATTACTCATGGAAAGAAACCAGAGATAGATTGGGAGTCAGAGACATTGATAAAATTCCACTTACTACTGAAGTGACATCCAAAGAGTTTCTAATCTTCAATGCTACTATTGAATTAGTTGCTTGACACATGTACCATGTGGTAATGTTACTATTGAATTAGAGAGTGTGGTTGATATGAGGTGGTATTCTGGAGATGATAGACATGAAACTGACACCTTTGTTCAGGAGGGTTTTGATCTTGGTGGAGACCCCTGTAAGAAATAGAAAGGAAGTGGATCTAGCAATGTGGTTATTTCTTTAGAGAGTCTATCTCTGGCTCAATTTGAAGAGACTCTGAAAAGAAATGAAGGAGAAAGATTTGACAGTTCCTCTAAGAAGAGAATTGAACAAGTGGATCTAGCTTTGGGTGCTAGTAAATTGAATGTTGATCTAGAGGTTATCAATGTAAAAATGAAAATTATAGAGGAAGAGAGAGCTATGGAAAATGTTGTGAGATCTATGAAAGAGAGGAGAGTTCAGGAAGTGGAGGTGGAAAAAAGGGTTAGAAATGGAGGGCACAAACACCATAATTTGTTGCAACAAATCCTCCGGCAATCTATGCAAAGAAATTTGTTACAACAAATCCTCCGGCAATCTATGCAAAGAAATTTGTTGCAACAAATCCTCCGGCAATCTATGCGAAGAGGTGTCGAGGAGAATTTGGAAAGGATGAATGAGGTGACTCAAAATGAAACCAGAAAAGAGAAGAGAGGAGAGGAATATGTTGACATTGCTAGTGGTAATGTTAATGAGGAAAGAGAGGAGAATGATTTGGATCTTGTTGACTACAATGATAGTCATGGATCTGTTGAGAACTTTGGAAAGAACATAAAGAAAATTCAGGGGGTAGTTGTGCTTCACATGAATAATATGTGGATTGTGAAGGTTGTCCTAGGAAATGCAACATGCTTAAATAAGAGAAGAACATGAGGGTAGAATACTTATCTAAGTAAAAAAGCTAAAACTAAAGACAATTATGATAACAATTATGATAATCACTCTGATAATAATTCTTTGATGCATTTGACGTCTCTAGTTGGTATTGATCTGTGACATTCTATTAATATTATAAATAGAATGGACAAGATGGGAAATACTTACTTTATTGGGATATTGCTAATCTGAATAAAGATGATCTTAGGTCAGCACGTCCTATCTACACTGAGGATGCTACTCTGAATGAGTTATGCTCTGCTAATTTACATTCAGATGCTGAGATGGAGTAATAGTGTTTTGAACAATTAAAAATTATCTTCTCAAATGTTAAAAAAAGAATGGTTCACCAACAATTGACTGTGTGAAGAAAGCCTCTAGAAGATCAAGAGAAAATCTTAGTCAAAATGAAAGGGGTTTTCTGGAATGTTAGGGGATTGGGGCAAGATTGCAAGAAGAGATATGTTAGAGAATTATTTAACCGTTGATAAGAAACTAGATTTCATTAGTATACAAGAAACTATTAAAACTAATTATACTAAAAATGAAGAATCCAAAAATGAACCGCACAATTTTGTGCGGGGCATAAATTTTGAATGGCAATTGTCTCCTCCTTGAGGGAGGTCTTATCAGTCTTAATAATAATATGTTTGAGGTCAATAATACGAGACTCGGGAGTATTTTGTCAGGATTTTAGTTTTTGATAAAATAGCCACGTTTAATTAGAATTTGATTATTTGTGTATGGGGATGCTAAAGTTGTTGTGAAGACAACTTTTTTAGCTAAGCTTTCGAGAGTTTACCAGGATAATGGGTTACCTTGTCTAGTTGGAGGCGATTTCAATATTATTAAGCTTAGTGGAGAGGAGAACAAACTTAATGAAACTAATCATTGGAGTTTTGTGTTTAATGCTAAAATAGAAGATTATGGTTTGATAGAACTTCCTTTGAATGGGAGGAATTATAAATGGGGCAATAACTTACATGATACTGCATTAGAATTGGGAAGACATTATGATTTGTATGTTTTATATGCTTTTGACAGAGAGAGAGAGAGATAGAGAGAGAGATAGATAGATATATAGAGAGGGGGTACCTGATCACACACACACACACACACCTCTTTTCTTAGACACTAGGTCTCGGATACATACAAAATCTATTTCCAGGTTTGAGAATTCTTGGATTTTAAGAGTAGATCTTGCTGACTTGATTAGGAAAATCTAGTTGGAGCCCCAATCTGGATATAATCTAGATAAATGGTGAAAAAATATTGAGAATGATGAGGACCAAAGTAAGGGGTTGGAATAAAAATGAGCAAACTTTATATAGAAAATTGAAACTAGAGGTCCTAGCTAAGTTACATATTATCGATAAAAATGTTGAGATTCATGGTCTTTCTGCCTATGATGGGAAAGAGCAGAAAGAGCTTAGGGAGTAGTTGGGCAGATTGCTTAAATAGGAATAGATAAAATGGCTAAAAAGATGCAAGGAGAAAGAAACAAAGGAGTGTGATAGTAACACTAGATACTATCATGCTAAAGCTAATGGAAGGAGAAGTAGAAACAAAATTTATTCTCTCATTTAAAAGGAGGGCTGTTTGAAGGGGGTGCCTAGCTCATGTAGTATACTACCAATTTTTATATTATTTTTTTGGGAAAGCATAGGATTCTAATGTTTCTCTAGTGGATCAAAAAATCCCCCACATAACCAGAGAGAATGCCTTAACAAAGCCTTTAACTATGGAAGGATCAAAAGATGTTGTATTTAACAAGAAAAAAAGAGTCCTGGTCCTGATGGTTTTCTTGTTGAATTCTATCAGCATTACTGGTTAAGTGGGATATTAAGGTATTACTTGATGATTTCCATGAGGGGAAGTTAGGTATTGCTAGACTGAATTATGAGATCATTACTCTTGTCCCAAAAACTAATGAAGCAAAGCAAATTTAGAAATCTAGGTCAATTGGATGCTAAATGTGAGCTTTAAGATGATTACTAAGGTGTTGATGAATAGAATCAGTGTGGTGGAAGACCATGTGATCTTCCTTACTCAAACTGCTTTTGTTAGAGGGAGGTACAACATGGAAGGTGTATTGATTTTTCTTGAAGCTTTGTTTTCAATTCATCGTAAAAAAAAGAGCGCTTCATTGTCTAAAGTTGATTTTCAGAAGGTGCATGACAAGATCAAATAGCCCTCTGTTTACCAGATGTTGCCATTGACAGGGTTCCCTCATAATTGGTGTGACTGAGTTATATAAACTATTATAGGCGGGCATCTTGGTATTAAGGTGAATGATGAGACATGACCATATTTTAAAACTCACAAAGGGCTCGGACAGGGGGATGATCTTTCCCCTCTGCTATTTGATTTTGTTGTTGATGGTCTTGCTATAATTATGGAGAAATCTAAAATAATTAATGTAGTTAAAGGTGTTTTGGAAGATGTTGTAGATCATGGGGTGAATATTCTACAGTATGTTGATGACAGCATTTTTTACTTAGATATTATGTTGAAAGTGCCAGGAATTTGAAACTTATCTTATGTGCTTTTGAACAAATGTATGGCTTTAGTATTAACTTTCATACAAGTGAACTTGATTTGTTTAGAGATGCTGACAGTAAAATTGATGTTTATAAGGAAATATTGACTTGTAAAATGGGGGAGATTCCTTTGAAATACCCCGGGAATGCGTGTCTCAAATGTTAGGATTAGAAATAAACATTGGGTGGGGGTAGAGAACCAATTGAAAAAAGATCTGGTTGTTGGCAAGGAAAATATAATGGCTAAATATTACTGGTAGGATAACTTCAGTGCAATTTTTCTTGGTTAATATTCCTCTCTACATGATGTAATTTTATCCTATCCCTATGGGAGTATAAAAGATAGGTGATTTATTATGGCTAGATTTGTGTAGCATGGTGATGAGGATAAGAAGAAATGTCACCTAGTTAATCGGAAAAACTTGTTGTAGACCCAAAGACAAAGGAGTTTTAGGGATTCTTAATACTGACATTATGAACAAACATGTACGCCAAATGACTATGGAAATTGGAAACAATGGATGGATTATGGCAACCTGTGTTGCTCAACAAATATGTTATAAGGATATGTCTCTTCGGGATCAAGCCAAAAGTGGGAGATTTACACATTTGGTCTATTTTACTAAAACTTCAAGGGATATTTTATAAGAATTGTAAAAAGAAAGTCGGGGCTGGGGCCAATGGTAGAATTTAGGAACACTAGTAAGTTGGTGACAAACCCCTTGAAGGATTCCTATGTGGGATTATATAATTTGAGCTTGGATCATGAGACAATAGTGGTTGAAGCCTTTATCAAAGGTTAGAAAGGATTCAGATTTAGAAGGACCTTGTGGGAAGGGGGGACACTTGTTGACGGTGTGAAATACCATCAGATCCCTCGGTAGGGGTCCAAGTGTGACTGGAAGTCTGGGATCGAAGATCACACGAGGGGTTTACCCAGGTTTGGGCCTCCGTAGAGAAATACCCTATATCTTGCTTGTTTTGTTTATTCATGGTGGAGGGATACCTCGTGCGAGGGGTTACAAGGTGTATGATGTTGCTACCGAGAGTTTCTATTTGAGATCAGGTGATCATGTGGGCTCCCTGGCCTCCCCTTATATAGACGATGGAGGCTTAGGGTTTATAGAGAAGGCATATGTGATCTCTGGCGCCGCTGCCCTTGTCTTGTCAGGCAAGAAGGTCCTAGATGTCATCCTTAGGGTTTAGCCCTTGCCTTGGGCCTTATAGGCCTTGGTGAGGCCTGAGGCTAGACTCCCTCAGGTGAGCCACACC
Source organism: Triticum aestivum (assembly GCF_018294505.1). Classification (NCBI taxonomy): domain Eukaryota; kingdom Viridiplantae; phylum Streptophyta; class Magnoliopsida; order Poales; family Poaceae; genus Triticum; species Triticum aestivum. Next base: position 591,120,703 of record NC_057797.1, read on the forward strand.
CAATGCATAGCACCGTTAGTAGCCCCTGAGCGCTACAAAGGTCACAGAAGTAGTCTTCAAAACCTTCGGTGGGCTCTTGCCTCCTTGATGTTGTTCCCCAGTCTTTCTTCTATGGGAGGTCAGATGCTGATATCCTGCAACCACTTTGTTCTCTAGGGGGTTGCACGCCCAGATGGCGCCTTAACTCCGGGCCATGGTTGCAGGCAGGTGCGGGAATCGTGGTGTCATCATCATTGTAACCAAGATTATCGGATACACCTTAAACCATTTCCCAACCAGGATCCGGCATATCCCAGAGTTAAAGGCGTCATTTGGTCTCGCAACCCCCTAGAGAACACGGCGGTTGCAGGAGATCAGTATCCAACCTCCCATAGAACAAAGACTGGGGAACAACATCAAGAAGGGAAAGAGCCCGCGGAAGGTCTCCAAGACTGCTTCTGCGACCTCTGTCGTGCTCTGGGGCTACTGACAGTGCCATGCATCGAGGGTGTCTCACCCGAGAGAGCCCGGCCTCAGGCCTCACCAGGGCCCACAAAGCCCAAGGAAAGATCAAAACCCTAAGGATGACGCCGAGGACCCTCTTTCCTCACAAGAAAACAACACTAGAGATCACATCTTCCTTCTCTGTAAACCCTAGGCATCCACCATCTATATAAGGGGAGGCCAGAGAGCCCTCATGATCATCTGATCTTAGATAGAAACTCTCAGTAGCAAAATCATACACCATTGTAACCCCTCACATGAGGTATCCCTCCACCATGGATAAACAAAGCAACAAGGATGTGGTGTATTACTCTACGGAGGCCTGAACCTGGGAAAATCCCTTGTGTGATCTTTGATCCCAGACTTCCAGCCGCGCTTGGGACCCTATCGAGAGGTCTGACGATATTTTGCACCGTTACTTATGCTTTAGGATAATCTGAAATTAACTTGTGAAGAGATAGAATTGAGTGACATGAAGGATACCATCAGATAAATGCTTACTATCAATGTTGTTTTTACTGTTAAATCTTTTTATAGACATATGGTTGTTGTGGATAGTGGTTTTCCATAAAAAATGACTTTGGAAGATTATAATTCCTCAAGAAACTAAATATTTTTCTTTTGCTTATAGCTAGGAAAAGTATTTTAGGAAAAATACAATTTATTGAGAAGAGGTTGGCCTAGCAATAAAAGGTTGTGTTTTTGTAGTTTAGATGAAAGTATTGATCGCCTTCTTTCAAATGCTCTCTTGCTAGAGTGATTTGGAATTTTCTTAGATGTTCCTCTGATTAAGTAAATGTTCCTTATAACCTTGGTACCTACTTTATTGCTTAGCTTCAGAACTTCCCTAAACAAACTGAAAGTTTGGTTATTTCTGCCATTTTCTGGACAATTTGGTGATGTAGAAATGATGTTGTGTTTGATAGAAAGCAATTTAATGGCCCAAGGAATTTCATTTTTCAGATTTTTCATTGGATGTGTTCTTAGGGTGTTGATGCTGGGGATAAAATTCATCGAGCGGGTGGCATGTGATATCTAAAAGGGAACCCAAGGACGGGGATTGGGAGTCCTACGAATTATTGACTGATTTTGGAATTTTGTCCACTTTATTCAAGTTGTTGCCTGGGATGATCTACGCTACATGTCCTATGTTCTTGAATGTTGATGATTGTTTCATCCTTTATTCTAGTAGTTTTCCTCTAGCATTAATTTGGGTCTTTAGAAGTTTGTGGCTTGGTTGGTTCGTGGTTTGTATATCTTTCAGAGTATGTCCCTATTGTGGCTTGGGTGCTTAGGTTAAGTGCTTATTGAGCTTTGTTATGCTCTCAAGTGCTCTCGTTTGATGTTGTTTGAGTTTGGATGATGGTCCTATCGTTTAGTAGTTCATCTAGTAAGTTTGGTAGTCTGTAAGAAAATACCAAATGGTTTCTTTAACGGAAATAAGAGGGGAAGACCTCTCTTTTGCTCAACTTTTGTCTTCTAAATCAACGCCAACAACAATTAAATTTGATTGTTGAGATTCGTCCAAGTAGAAGAGAATAGAAGCTCTCCATCCCATGACTATAAATATTGATTGAGAAGTAATTATGAAGTACCTCTCTCTTGTGTCGCTCGTGGGCGGCACCCGGGGGCAAACTATATCAAGCACACACACCATCCAATCTCTAAATTTCCAGCTCCCGTGCAAGCCCCTGCTGTAAAGGTGGTGGGGAGATCCTAGATGGCGGGTCTACTTCTTGAGGTGGGCAGGAGGGGGGGTCTCGATGATGCATCTTGCAGTAGCTCCGATGATGAGGCTCAACATGTGGTGTCGTTTTGTCACTTGATATTGCCCTTGGTGTGGCCCCTCAAGATACTTTTCGACGGTGCTGCAATCCTTGGTTGTTCTTCCAGCCGTATGACTCTGGTGGCACTTCGGTTATCCCCCTGGCTCCTCTTCCCAACCATTTGGTAGCTCCCCTCTTGGAGCTACGGCCCTTAGGTGGTTAGGTGGAGGGATTCATCTAGGCGAATCTAGTAGTCGCTCAAATATGTCCAAAATGTATCTACTTTATGATCACTCAATTACTCTGTCATTCTTGCTCGAGTGAAGAAAATTCCCACTGCTAATGTCTTTTTTGGCAAAACAAAGTTTTCTCTTGTTTCATGTAGAATAACTTTACTAAATTATGAAAAGAAGGAAGAAATGATATGTGTTTAGAGCATACTTGCCGAAAAGAGGCTTCAAAGGGGGGTTGACACGCCCAGTTTGTGCCCCCAGGGTGCACGAGCCATAGAGGCTTTCGCCTCAACGGTCCTTCAAACTATATATTTGTCACACTGACATAAGCACCCGAGATTTATTTCCCACCAATTTGTGAAACCTATGAGGGAGTCATAGCATGCCATCAACATTATTTCATTTTTGGAAAAATCAAATGACAGTATATGCCGTCAAGGCGACCTCCACTCCGTCCTCCATCGTCATGGTCATGTTTCCCCGATTCATGTGTGAGTAATTCAATATAGTCACATGGATGAACGGGAATGTGATGATTGCAACTATGTAATACTGACTTGGTCAAAAATTATTGGTCATAATTTGATCATTGTTATATAACTATCAGTGTTGCAACTTTGTTGTGCATAAAACTTGTTACTAGGGCCCAATATATCGAAGATAAATTTACCATTGATTTTATGATCGTGTTGTGAATCATGAGTGGCAATAGAGATGGGGTTATGAGACCTCCTGATGCAGGAAATATCCCTACTCTTACTTGTATGGAATTATATCAAGGCAATGTACAAGGAGGGATTACAATTATGGTCTCTGTGAGTTGATGGGTAACTCGTCGAAGATATGGTGGGTGATCTAGATGGAGAATCTAGATCGGTATGTCTATGATGTATAAACTATGTCTTAAGTAGATATCCTATGGTTGTGGGTTTATGTCGAATTTGGCCCTCCTTGTAGGCTCTTGACCCGCTTCATGGATGTGTCTCTCATTTTGTTCTTCTCCGAGTCGGATTGACTTGAATTGTCAAATATGACTCATCTTCAAGGAGGTAGGGTGTGGCACATCTAGGGAAGTCGATCACTGAGGAGTGATCCCTTCCCTGAGCACCACTTGTACATAAGAAAAATATGACCTACAATATAGTACGTGCAATGCATGAATACGGTGAAACCACTTACCACTTTCCCTCGGTAGCTCCAGAGCCACGAAAAGATTGTGCCAAACATTAGGGTGTCCTCTTTGGGATTAAGGGGGCATACTCAAATGGGAAGCCAAGAAGGAGACCATGTGAGCCCATTGGGGTTTCCCTAGGATGGCCTCTCTGGCTCTTGGTTTCTTTTGTCTTCAAACCACCCAATCTATTTTGGTTTATTTTCGTCTTGTCCAGAACTGTTCTTTTCCACGTGCTATCCTACAAAGTCCGACTTTAGCATGTTTCTGGTCTCCTACAAGTGCAAATCCATAATAAAAGATAAAAATTTAGGCACTCCCTCCACCCGGGTTTATTTGGACCAAGAGCCAAAACGCTAAGACTGAGGAGGCGCATGCTAGTACATGTGAAATAATTGATTAATTTGCTCCCTGACAACCCAATCAAACCGCCTTATTTACTGACTAGTGTATGCGGCATGCATGCACATCGAATGAGCGAGGTCCATGTGTTGGCTTCACTGTAGTAACACGGGAACCTGGGTGATTTTTAGGGGATAACTAATGCAATCGATGGAGCAGCCTAATAAACATGTACAACTAGCGACGGCTCTCGGGCCCAATAAACCCAGACGGATGTAGTACAATACAGTAGAGATGATTGATTATGCATGGTAATTGAGCAATCTATTCTTCAAATCTACAAAACACATGTATCACTCCCCACATGAATTCTACATATCACCTCAGACATACATACACACTTAGTGTCTAAATAGTGTCCTAAAACATTCCTAAGATGTGCGCACTCCTGCTAAGATATATGGTTTGAGCAGTTTTCTTGGAAAAATATTGGTGCAATACGTCGCATCATTGAACTATGGTATATGCACCCTTTGGATCCCTATTTGGCCATCCTACCTAGCACTTTGGCATCTATAATATGACGGATTGCACACTCCGTGGTCTTGATTCCCGCTTGAAAGATCGTGCAACAACCATGACTTGGTTTCGTCACTAACTACTTCAAGCGCAACAACGAATGAAACATGAGACAAATAAGTATTGGTCCGACCGCACATTTACCACAAAATGAACTCATGTACCTAAAAGTTACCACCCAACACACAACAATCGGTGGCGGCTCATTGTTAGGGCATTATTTCCCCTGGTTTGTTTTGGTGATTGATGACAATACTTCTGTGACTAATCATGTGCATTAAGCATTTCAGGTTATCTAATATAAGGGCACTATGTGATTGTTTCCCCTCAAGAACTTCACTTTAGACGGATTATTTTTCCTCAATTCTTTTCAGTGAAATTGAGCCATAGGGATAACCGTACTATCAAGAGGGGATCCGTTTCGGAAGAGTATGGGTGGAATCATCACGTACACACTCTCCTTGCAGCCTCGCCTTCTTCCTGCTTCTTTGGAGTATCTGTGTTGTGCAAAACAAGGGGTGTTGAGTGCTAAGCGGTAGTACCACGGTTAGGGTGGTAGTACCGCCTATCGGCGGTAGTACCGCTTGTTAGTGCCGCTAGTACTACCGCCCCTGCTGTGGTCTCAATTTTTCATGTCGGGTTTTCGTAAAGGACCACACAGGGGAGTAGTAGTAGGGACAACAGTAGGGCGCGGTAGTGCCGCTTATATTAGCGGTAGTACCGCTCCTACGTCCGCTCCAACTGCCGCTCCGCTCGCTGCCCTCCTCTATTTTCCAGCGGTTGTAGGGAGCGGCAGTACCGCTTATCGGTGGTAGTACCGCCCACAGGGCGGTAGTACCGGCCTAGTGCGTGTACTTCTTCTCCCTCGGCCCTGGTTGCCCTATGCCTGCTTGCCACAACGGTAGTACCGCTGTGGCAGTGGTAGTACCGCTCCGGCAATGGTAGTACCACCCAGATGCGGGCTGCGGGCTGCATAACGGTTGGATGTGTCTCCCCTCTATATAAAGGGGTCTTATTCTCCAAGAAGACTTACCTCTTCTCCCCCAAAACTCCATTGTTGCTCCACAATCTTATTTTCACCCGATCTCTCCCTAGCCAATCAAACTTGTTGATTTTCTAGGGATTGGTTGAGAATGCCTAGATCTACACTTCCACCAAGAGAAATTTGACCCCCCCCCCCACTAATCCCTTGCGGATCTTGTTACTCTTGGGTGTTTGAGCACCCTAGACGGTTGAGGTCACCTCAGAGCCATATTCCATTGTGGTGAAGCTCCGTGGTTTCGTTGGGAGCCTCTAATTAAGTTGTGGAGAGAGCCCCAACCTTGTTTGTAAAGGTCTGTTTGCCGCCTTCAAGGGCACCAATAGTGGAATCACAGCATCTCACATTGTGTGAGGGCGCGAGGAGAATACGGTGGCCCTAGTGGCTTCTTGGGGAGCATTGTGCCTCCACACCGATCCAACGGAGACGTACTTCCCCTCAAAAGGAAGGAACTTCGGTAACACATCCTCGTCTTCACCGGCTCCACTCTTGGTTATCTCGTGCCTTTACTTGTGCAAGATTATATTGTGTCTTATCCCTTGCTTGCTTGTGTGCTTGTTGCTGTTGCATCATATAGGTTTCTCACCTAGTTGCACATCTAGACAACCTACTTTGATGCACAGTTTAAATTGGTAAAGAAAAGCTAAAATTGTTAGTTGCCTATTCACCCCCCTCTAGTCAACTATATCGATCCTTTCAATTGGTATCACATCCTCATCTCTTTATTAAGGACTTTGCCGTCCGAAGAGTATGGTTGACACCGTAGACGGCGAGGGGGGGCACCCCAGTGTGATTTCTTCCTCGTCTATGGCTGAGGGGGGAACCTCGGTCTCACATGAGGAACTCAATGTGGCTTTGGACACATTTAAAACCTCCATGACGGCCGAGGTCAAAGGCGTGCTTAAAGATTTTCTTGATGGTCTTAAATTATCTACCGCACCGTTGGAAGTGGTTGATCCCACCAACAAGGTGACGATTGCTAACTCCGACAAGGGGGAAGCTTCTAGTGACAAAGTTCCTCTGTCTAGTGGTAAAAGTGGAAATGGCATCTTTGCCCATGTGGCACCTCCACTTACTTATGGAGGACCGATTCCATCCACTCATTTAAATCATGTCGATTCTCCTCCTAAGATTGTGAAAATGAGGATTTTGACGCTTGGGTATATCGCTTTAAACACCATTTAAATCACGTCAATACTAACCTTTGGAGAATCATTGAGCAAGGTTTCTATCCACATAACCCAAGCAACTTCACCCCAAGAGAAGTCGCGGATCATCAATTCAATGAGAATGCTCTCTTCATCATCCAAGATGCTATCCCTCCCGAAGATATTGTGCATCTCCGACCTTTCACCATGGCAAAGGAAGCATGGCACCATGTTGTTTCCCTTTACAAGGTAAGCGCAAGCATTCAACGCTCCAACTATGAAGTGGTGCAAGATGAAGCCGATGAATTTGCTATGAATGAAGGTGAAGAACCTCGTGAGCTCTACCGGAGACTAACCACACTCACGGTCTCACTCCGTGATCATGGGAGCAAGGATACAAATGACAATTGGATCAAGCAGAAATTTCTCAAAGCCATGAAGCCTTACCATAAGGCCATGTCCTCCGTCCTCCATCAAAGGCTGGACTTCCACACCTTCTCCTCAAGCGAAGTGTTGGATGAGTTTGTGGAAATGAGTATCTTGGACAAGACCGCCGACAATGCGGTATTGCGTTCTCAAAGAGCCAAGAAGCCCAATCTTGCTTTGAAGGCCAAGGCTAGTGTGGAAGAAGAGGAGTAAGAGGAAGAAGAGGAGAGCAACCCCGAGGATACAAAATATGATTATCATGAGCACATGGATCTCGCTTCTAGACAATTTTGGAGCAAGAAGAACTCAAGGCCCAACTTCAACAAGAGCAACTCAAGTGGCATCAAGAGCAAGCAACGTGTGAGGACTTGCTACAATTGCGGCAATGTGAGCCACTTTGTTGCAGAGTGCCCCTATGAGAAGAGGGAAGACAATGGTGGCAAACTCATCCGGAAGGACAAGGCCAAGTCTTTCCCCAACAAGAACCACTTCACCAAGAAGACTCCTCCCAAGGGATTGGTGGCACAAGAAGAGTGCAATGAGGATGAGGATGATGAAGATGGCGAGACGGTTGCCATGGCCTCCATGGCCATCGCGACAACACCCCAGGCATCCCTCTTCGACTCACCCAATGAGAACATCACCGCCAAATGCCTCATGGCTAAAGCCACCAATAAGGTAACCCCCAACATCAAAACTACCATCATTACTCATCCTTCCTTGACGGATTGCATTGATGAAAGTGGGGGGTACAACATGGAGGAAAATGAGTTTGAGTCTTTTATGAATAAGCTTAAGGATAAATCCAAGAAGCACTTCGTTGCTCTCTTGGAAAAACTTGGTGAAGCCAATGACATGATCGAGTCTCACGAAGACACCATCTCTAAGATGGAGGGGCATAGTCGTGACTATGCCGATGAGATATCGGATCTCTCTAATGCTCTTGAGGAAGAGCATGGTCATCGCTTGGCTCTTGGGGAGTCACACAATGATGACCATGCTAAACTAAAGAAAGATCTTGATCATGCTCTTGTTGTGTCTCGTGTTCTAAATTCTGAGAAGGCCAAACTTGGTGTTGATCTTGCTAGACTCATGGAGGAGTTTGATTTCCTTGACAAGGCTCACAAGGCCTTGAAGAGTACTCACGCTAATCTTCAAGAGTCTCATGATCAACTCCAAGTGAGGCTAACCAAGGACAAAGCCACTTTCCTCATATGGTTTTAATTGATAAGGCAAATGCTACTAACCCTTGTTGTGAGCATGTGCATCTTGTTGAGGAGAATGCAAAGTTGAAGGAGCAAATTGAGAAAGGCCTTGTGTCGTGCATACAAGGTGAGAAAAACCTCAATGATCTTTTGAGCAATCAAAAGGAAGTTGTGGCCAAGGAAGGGATTGGGTTTGCACCCAAGTCCAAGAACAAGAAGAAGAATGACAAGGCCAAACGACTTCCTCCTCTCATGCAAACTTTTGTCAAAGAGGGAGAGGGTGCCTCTAAGAAGAAGAAGAACAATGTGAAGGGTGGTGGGTGGTGGGGAACGTAGTAATTTCAAAATTTTCCTACGCACATGCAAGATCATGGTGATGCATAGCAACGAGAGGGGAGAGTGTTGTCCGCGTACCCTCGTAGACCGAAAGCGGAAGCGTTAGCACAACGCGGTTGATGTAGTCGTACGTCTTCACGATCCGACCGATCAAGTACCGAACGTATGACACCTCCGAGTTTAGCACACGTTCAGCTCGATGACGTCCTTTGAACTCCGATCCAGCCGAATGTTGAGGGAGAGTTTCGCCAGCATGACGCCATGGTGACGATGATGATGTTCTACCGACGCAGGGCTTCGCCTAAGCACCGCTACAGTATTATCGAGGTGGACTATGGTGGAGGGGGGCACCGCACATGGCTAAAAGATCAAACGATCAATTGTTGTGTCTCTAGGGTGCCCCCTGCCCCCGTATATAAAGGAGCAAGGGGGGGAGGTGCGGCCGGCCAGGAGGGGCGCGCCAGGAGGAGTCCTACTCCCATCGCGAGTAGGACTCCCTCCCTTTTCCTTGTTGGATTAGGAGAAGAGGGGGAAAGAGGTGGAGGAGAAGAAGGAAAGGGGGGCACCGCCCCCGTCTCCTTGTCCTATTCGGACTAGGGGGGAGGGGCGCGCGGCCCTTGCCCTGGCCGCCTCTCCTCTTCTCCACTAAGGCCCATTATGGCCCATTAACCCCCGGGGGGTTCCAGTAATCCCTCTGGTACTCCGGTAAAATCCCGATTTCACCCGAAACACTTCCGATATCCAAATATAGGCTTCCAATATATCAATCTTCATGTCTCGAACAATTCGAGACTCCTCGCCATGTCCATGATCATATCCGGGACTCCGAACAACCTTCGGTACATCAAAACATATAAACTGATAATATAACTGTCATCGAAACGTTAAGCATGCGGACCCTACGGGTTCGAGAATTATGTAGACATGACCGAGACACGTCTCCGGTCAATAACCAATAGCGTAACCTGGATGCTCATATTGTCTCCCACATATTCTACGAAGATCTTTGTCGGTCAGACCGCATAACAACATACGTTGTTCCCTTTGTCATCGGTATGTTACTTGCCCAAGATTCGATCGTTGGTATCTCAATACCTAGTTCAACCTCGTTACCAGCAAGTCTCTTTACTCATTTTGTAATACATCATCCCGCAACTAACTCATTAGTTGCAATGTTTGCAAGGCTTTAAGTGATGTGTATTACCGAGAGGGCCCAGAGATACCTCTCCGACAATCGGAGTGACAAATCCTAATCTCGAAATACGCCAACCCAACAAGTACCTTCGGAGACACCTGTAGAGCACCTTTATAATCACCCGGTTACGTTGTGACATTTGGTAGCACACAAAGTGTTCCTTCGGTAAACGGGATTTGCATAATCTCATAGTCATAGGAACATGTATAAGTCATGAAGAAAGCAATAGCAACATACTAAACGATCGAGTGCTAAGCTAACGGAATGGGTCAAGTCAATCACATCATTCTCCTAATGATGTGATCCCGTTAATCAAATGACAACTCATGTCAATGGCTAGGAAACATAACGATCTTTGATCAACGAGCTTGTCAGGTAGAGGCATACTAGTGACACACTGTTTGTTTATGTATTCACACAAGTATTATGTTTCCGGTTAATACAATTCTAGCATGAATAATAAACATTTATCATGATATAAGGAAATAAATAATAACTTTATTATTGCCTCTAGGGCATATTTCCTTCAGTGGGGTCAAGAAGGGCAATGCCACCCCTTCCAACAACGCCGGCGATTTTAACGCTTCGTATGTGTTATGCCGTGCTAGTGATGGGCGTGTTTATGCTAAATTTGTTGGTTATTCTTATGAGTACATTGAATGGTATATTTGGGTTCCTAAGACTCTTGTCACTAACATCAAAGTACCCATTACAAAATGGGTACCTAAAACCAAGCATTGATCTCTTGTAGGTGTTTGCTTCCGGGTGGGGGATCATGGTTGCTCGATAGTGGAGCCACTAATCATATGACCGGAAGCAAGGACTTGGTGGTGGACGTGCAAAAGATTCCATCTATGCCCACAAACGTCGAGTGGGGTGATGCCTCATCCTCTAAGGTATTGGGGCTTGGCAAGGTTGTCATTTCTCATGATCTCACGACCGAGAAGGTCATGCTTGTTGAGTCCCTTGCATACAATTTACTTTCCGTTCCTCAACTTGCAATCATGGGCTTTTCCACTTTCTTTGATATTGATACCGTGGCCCTCTAGTGGAGAAAGACTCTTAAAGTAGCCTTTGTTGGGCATGTCGATAACGGTCTCTATGTGATTAACTTTTCGGAGCGACCCACTAAGACCTCAACATGCCTAATGGCTAAAGTTGACGTGGGATGGCTTTGGCATCACCATTTAGCCCATGCCAATATGAGATCTTGCTGGGGAACGTTGCAGAAAACAAAAAATTTCCTACGGTTTCACCAAGATCCATCTAGGAGTTCATCTAGCAACGAGTGATCGGATTGCATCTACATACCTTTGTAGATCACGCGCGGAAGCGTTCAAAGAACGGGGATGAGGAAGGCGTACTCGACGTGATCCAAATCACCGGAGATCCTAGCGCCGAACGGACGGCACCTCCGTGTTCAACACACATACGGTCAGCGTGACGTCTCCTCCTTCTTGATCCAGCAAGGGGAAGGAGAGGTTGACGAAGATGGCTCCAACAGCAGCACGACAGCGTGGTGGTGGTGGAGCTGCAGTACTCCGTCAGGGCTTCGCCAAGCTCTACGGAGGAGGAGGAGGTGTTGGAGAGGGAGAGGGAGGCGCCAGGGCTTAGGTGTGGCTGCCCTCCCTTCCCCCCACTATATATAGGGCCAAGGGAGAGGGGGGCGCAGCCTTGGCCCTTCCTCCAAGGAAGGGTGCGGCCAGGGAGGAATCCATCCTCCCCAAGGCACCTAGGAGGTGCCTTCCCCCTTTAGGACTCTTCCTTTCCCTCATCTCTTGGCGCATGGGCCTCTTGGGGCTGGTGCCCTTGGCCCATATAGGCCAAGGCACACACCCCTACAGCCCATGTAGCCCCCCGGGGTAGGTGGACCCCCTTGGTGGACCCCTAGACCCCTTTCGGCACTCCCGGTACAATACCGATAATGCGCGAAACCTTTCCGGTGACCAAAACAAGACTTCCCATATATAATTCTTTACCTCCTGACCATTCCGGAACTCCTCGTGACGTCCGGGATCTCATCCGGGACTCCGAACAACATTCGGGTTATTGCATATACATATCCCTACAACCCTAGCGTCACCGAACCTTAAGTGTGTAGACCCTACGGGTTCGGGAGACATGTAGACATGACCGAGATCGCTCTCCGGTCAATAACCAACAGCGGGATCTGGATACCCATGTTGGCTCCCACATGCTCCTCGATGATCTCATCGGATGAACCATGATGTCGAGGATTCAAGCAACCCCGTATACAATTCCCTTCGTCAATCGGTATGTTACTTGCCCGAGATTCGATCGTCGGTATCCCAATACCTCGTTCAATCTCATTACCGGCAAGTCACTTTACTCGTACCGTAATGCATGATCCCGTGACCAGACACTTGGTCACTTTGAGCTCATTATGATGATGCATTACCGAGTGGGCCCAGTGATACCTCTCCGTCACACGGAGTGACAAATCCCAGTCTTGATCCGCGTCAACCCAACAGACACTTTCGGAGATACCCGTTGTATACCTTTATAGTCACCCAGTTACGTTGTGATGTTTGGTACACCCAAAGCACTCCTACGGTATCCGGGAGTTACACGATCTCATGGTCTAAGGAAAAGATACTTGACATTGGAAAACTCTAGCAAACGAACTATACGATCTTGTGCTATGTTTAGGATTGGGTCTTGTCCATCACATCATTCTCCTAATGATGTGATCTCGTTATCAATGACATCCAATGTCCATAGTCAGGAAACCATGACTATTTGTTGATCAACGAGCTAGTCACCTAGAGGCTTACTAGGGACATGTTGGTGTCTATTATTCACACATGTATTACGATTTCCGGATAACACAATTATAGCATGAATAAAGAAAATTATCATGAATAAGGAAATATAATAATAATGCTTTTATTATTGCCTCTAGGGCATATTTCCAACAGTCTCCCACTTGCACTAGAGTGAATAATCTAGTTACATTGTGATGAATCGAACACCCATGGAATTCTAGTGTTGATCATGTTTTGCTCTAGGGAGAGGTTTAGTCAACGGATCTGCTACATTCAGGTCTGTATGTACTTTACAAATATCTATGTCTCCATCTTGAACATTTTCACGAATGGAGTTGAAGCGACGCTTGATGTGCCTGGTCTTCTTGTGAAACCTGGGCTCCTTGGCAAGTGCAATAGCTCCAGTGTTGTCACAGAAGAGTTTGATTGGCCCCGACGCATTGGGTATGACTCCTAGGTCGGTGATGAACTCCTTCACCCAAATTGCTTCATGCGCTGCCTCCGAGGCTGCCATGTACTCCGCTTCACATGTAGATCCCGCCACGACGCTCTGCTTGCAACTGCACCAGCTTACTGCCCCACCATTCAAAATATACATGTATCCGGTTTGTGACTTAGAGTCATCCAGATCTGTGTCGAAGCTAGCGTCGACGTAACCTTTTACGACGAGCTCTTCGTCACCTCCATAAACGAGAAACATTTCCTTAGTCCTTTTCAGGTACTTCAGGATATTCTTGACCGCTGTCCAGTGTTCCTTGTCGGGATTACTTTGGTACCTTCCTACCAAACTTACGGCAAGGTTTACATCAGGTCTGGTACACAGCATGGCATACATAATAGACCCTATGGCTGAGGCATAGGGGATGACACTCATCTCTTCTATATCTTCTGTCGTGATCGGACATTGAGCTGAGCTCAATTTCACACCTTGCAATACAGGCAAGGACCCCTTCTTAGACTGATCCATATTGAACTTCTTCAATATCTTGTCAAGGTATGTGCTTTGTGAAAGACCTATGAGGCGTCTTGATCTATCTCTGTAGATCTTGATGCCTAATATATAAGCAGCTTCTCCAAGGTCCTTCATTGAAAAACTCTTATTCAAGTAGGCCTTAATGCTGTCCAAAAGTTCTATATCATTTCCCATCAAAAGTATGTCATCTACACATAATATGAGAAATGCTACAGAGCTTCCACTCACTTTCTTGTAAACGCAGGCTTCTCCATAAGTCTGCATAAACCCAAACGCTTTGATCATCTCATCAAAGCGAATGTTCCAACTCCGAGATGCTTGCACCAGCCCATAAATCGAGTGTTGGAGCTTGCACACCTTGTCAGCATATTTAGGATCGACAAAACCTTCCGGCTGCATCATATACAATTCTTCCTTAAGGAAACCATTAAGGAATGCCATTTTGACATCCATTTGCCATATCTGATAATCGTAGAATGCGGCAATTGCTAACATGATTCGGACGGACTTTAGCTTCGCTACTGGTGAGAAAGTCTCATCGTAGTCAACCCCTTGAACTTGTCGATAACCCTTAGCGACAAGCCGAGCTTTATAGATGGTCACATTACCATCCGCGTCTGTCTTCTTCTTAAAGATCCATTTATTTTCTATGGCTCGCCGCTCTACGGGCAAGTCAGTCAAAGTCCATACTTCGTTTACATACATGGATCCTATCTCGGATTTCATGGCTTCCAGCCATTTGTCGGAATCCGGGCCCACCATTGCTTCTTCATAGTTTGAAGGTTCACCGTTGTCTAACAACATGATTTCCAAGACAGGGTTGCCGTACCAATCTGGTGCCGAACGTGTCTTTGTGGACCTTCGAATTTCAGTAGGAGCTTGATCAGAAGTATCCTGATCATCATCATTAACTTCCTCTCTAGTCGATGCAGGCACCTCAGGAACATTTTCTTGAGTTGCGCCATTTTCCGGTTCAAGAGGTAATACTTCATCAAGTTCTACTTTCCTCCCACTTACTTCTTTCGAGAGAAACTCCTTCTCTAGAAAGGATCCATTCTTGGCAACAAAGATCTTGCCTTCGGATCTGAGGTAGAAGGTATACCCAATAGTTTCTTTAGGGTATCCTATGAAGACGCATTTTTCCGACTTGGGTTCGAGCTTTTCAGGTTGAAGTTTCTTGACATAAGCATCGCATCCCCAAAGTTTTAGAAACGACAGCTTAGGTTTCTTCCCAAACCATAATTCATACGGTGTCATCTCAACGGATTTCGACGGAGCCCTATTTAAAGTGAATGCGGCAGTCTCTAAAGCATAGCCCCAAAAAGATA
The DNA here is from genome assembly GCF_018294505.1 of Triticum aestivum. Classification (NCBI taxonomy): domain Eukaryota; kingdom Viridiplantae; phylum Streptophyta; class Magnoliopsida; order Poales; family Poaceae; genus Triticum; species Triticum aestivum. The sequence goes on from NC_057797.1 coordinate 591,135,713, forward strand.
GCGGTAAATCGGTAAGAGACATCATAGATCGCACCATATCTAATAGAGTGCGATTACGACGCTCGGACACACCATTACGCTGAGGTGTTCCAGGCGGCGTGAGTTGTGAAACTATTCCACATTTTCTTAAGTGTGTGCCAAACTCGTGACTCAAGTATTCTCCTCCACGATCTGATCGCAGGAACTTGATTTTCCTGTCACGTTGATTCTCAACCTCACTCTAAAATTCCTTGAACTTTTCAAAGGTCTCAGACTTGTGTTTCATTAAGTAGACATACCCATATCTACTCAAGTCATCAGTGAGGGTGAGAACATAACGATAGCCACCGCGAGCCTCAACACTCATTGGACCGCACACGTCCGGGATCTCATCCGGGACTCAACATTCGGGTTACTGCATATACATATCCCTACAACCCTAGCATCACCGAACCTTAAGTGTGTAGACCCTACGGGTTCGGGAGACATGTAGACATGACCGAGATCGCTCTCCGGTCAATGACCAACAGCGGGATCTGGATACCCATGTTGGCTCCCACATGCTCCTCGATGATCTCATCGGATGAACCACGATGTCGAGGATTCAAGCAACCCCGTATACAATTCCCTTCGTCAATCGGTATGTTACTTGCCCGAGATTCGATCGTCGGTATCCCAATACCTCGTTCAATCTCGTTACCGGCAAGTCACTTTACTCGTACCGTAATGCATGATCCCGTGACCAGACACTTGGTCACTTTGAGCTCATTATGATGATGCATTACCGAGTGGGCCCAGTGATACCTCTCCGTCACACGGAGTGACAAATCCCAGTCTTGATCCGTGTCAACCCAACAGACACTTTCGGAGATACCCGTAGTATACCTTTATAGTCACCCAGTTACGTTGTGACGTTTGGTACACCCAAAGCACTCCTACGGTATCCAGGAGTTACACGATCTCATAGTCTAAGGAAAAGATACTTGACATTGGAAAACTCTAGCAAACGAACTATACGATCTTGTGCTATGTTTAGGATTGGGTCTTGTCCATCACATCATTCTCCTAATGATGTGATCTCGTTATCAATGACATCCAATGTCCATAGTCAGGAAACCATGACTATCTGTTGATCAAAGAGCTAGTCACCTAGAGGCTTACTATGGACATGTTGGTGTCTATTATTCACACATGTATTACGATTTCCGGATAACACAATTATAGCATGAATAAAGACAATTATCATGAATAAGGAAATATAATAATAATGCTTTTATTATTGCCTCTAGGGCATATTTCCAACAGATCTTTGCAAAGTCTTCTCAAGGGGGACCATGTCCGTGGACTAACAAATGTTAGTTTTGCTAAAGATCATGCTTGCGGTGCTTGTATCGAAGGAAAGCTACATGAAAAGGCTCACCCTCCCACGATTATCATTTACTCGAAGAGGCCTTTGGAGCTCCTTCATTTGGATCTCTTTGGGCCTCCATCCTTTGATAGTCTTGGGAGTAGAAAGTATTGCTTGGTGATTGTGGATGATTATTCAAGATACACTTGGGTATATTTCTTCAAGAGGAAGAGCGAGACCCAACAACCCGTCATTGACTTTGCAAATGAAGCCCAACGTCAACACAATGCAAAGATCTTGACAATAAGAAGCGACAACGGCACCAAGTTCAAGAACTACACCTTGGATGAGTTTCTTAGTGATGAGGGGATCAAACATCAATATTCCGCACCTCACACCCCTCAACAAAACAGTGTAGCGGAGAGGAAGAACCAGACATTGATGGATGCGGCAAGGACCATGATGGCGGAGTTCAAGTCTCCATACAACTTTTGGGCCGAAGCCATCAACACCGCATGCCATGCATCCAATCGGCTCTATCTCCGCAAAGGCTTGAACAAGACTCCATATGAGATACTCACCGGTAACAAGCCCAACCTCAAGTACTTTCGGGTGTTCGGGTGTAAGTATTTCATTCTCAAGAAAGGTGTTCGTTTGTCTAAATTTGAGGCTAGAGCTCAAGAGGGCATATTTGTTGGTTATGATACAAACTCTCATGCTTACCGTGTCCTCAATAAGTCCATGGGACTTGTCCATGGGACTTATTGAGGAGACGTGTAACATGGAGTTTGAGGAGAATAACAGATCCCAAGTGGAGCAAAATGGCACTTGTGATGTAGGTGATGAAATTCCTCCCCAAGCCATAAGAAGAATGGGAGTTGGTTTTATCCTACCCATTGAGGAACCCCTTGTGGCCGAAGGAGAAGGACAATGCTCCACCCAAGTGGAGCCATCACCAAACCAAGGCCCACACGCTTCCGAAGAACAAAGTGAAGGCCCTCAACCTCATGAACAAGACCAAGGGCAAGATATACCTCAAGATGGTGTTGAATAACCAAGTGATGCCCAAGGTCAAGTTCTCCCATCGGAGCAAGTTAAAGATCAAGAGCAAGCTCAAGATCAAGAACAAGCTCAAGACGACACTCAATATGATCAAGTTACCGCTCCTCAACTCACTCCGGAGGAGGAATTAGAGCGTCGTGCCGCCAAGATCGCATCCAAGCTGACAACCAAGGGTAATCTCATAACAAATGTGATTGGAAGCATTCGAAAGGGGGTAAGCACTCGTAGACAATTGGCAAACTGTGGTGAACATCACGCGTTTGTCTCTTGTGTTGAACCCCAAAAGGTCTATGAGGCGCTCGAGGATCCGGATTGGCTTAATGCCATGCATGAAGAACTCAACAACTTCGAGCACAACAAGGTGTGGAGATTGGTGCCAAGGCCAAGGGGGGACCATAATGTCATTGGAACCAAGTGGATATTCAAGAACAAGCAAGATGCTCATGGAATTATCATTCGCAGCAAGGCTCGTTCGGTAGCACAAGGCTACTCCCAAGTCGAGGGTATCGACTATGGTGAAACCTTTGCTCCCGTTGCTTGACTTGAATCCATTCGCATGTTGATTGCGTATGCTTCTCATCATAACTTTAAGTTACAACAAATGGATGTGAAGAGTGCTTTTCTTAATGGTCCTATTAATGAGTTGGTATATGTCAAGCAACCCCCCGGGTTCGAGGATCCCTATTTTCCCGATCATGTGTACCCACTCGATAAGGCACTCTATGGCCTTAAGCAAGCCCCACGTGCGTGGTATAACCACCTTACTGAGTTGTTGCAAGATCGCGGTTTTGAAATTGGGAAAATCGACCCCACTCTTTTTACTAAGAAGCTCAAAGGGGAGTTGTTTGTGTGCCAATTATATGTTGATGATATTATCTTTGGTTCCCCTAACAAAGCTTTCGATGAGGAATTTGCTGCACTCATGACCTCCAAGTTCAAGATGTCCATGATGGGAGAGTTGAAGTTCTTTCTCGGGTTCGAAGTCAAGCAACGGAGGGAAGGAATCTTCATCAACCAAGACAAATACACTCAAGACATGCTCAAGAGATTCAAGCTAAGTGATGTTAAGCCGCCTTCCACTCCAATGCCCGTCAAATGCCAACTTGACATAGATCCCAATGGTAAAGTCGTGGATCAAAAGGTATATCGCTCCATGATTGGCTCCTTGCTTTACCTTTGTGCATCTAGACCGGATATCATGTTGAGTGTGGGAATTTGTGCATGGTTTCAAGCCGCACCTAAGGAAAGACACTTTGTGGCGGTCAAGCGAATCTTTCGATATTTGGCTCATACCCCAAACTTTGGCCTATGGTATCCAAGAGGATCTAACTTCAACCTTGTGGGCTATTCAGACTCCGATTGGGCGGGAGACAAAGTGGATAGGAAGTCCACTTCCGGAGGGTGCCAATTTCTTGGTTGCTCTTTGGTGAGTTGGTCTTCCAAGAAGTAAAGTTGTGTGTCTCTCCCTTCCACTGAAGTGAAGTATGTGGCTGCCGGTAGCTGTTGTGCACAACTTCTATGGATGAGGCAAACTTTAAAGGATTACAGTGTCATTTGTGACAAAGTGCCTCTTTGGTGTGATAATGAAAGTGCCATCAAGATTTCTCTCAACCCGGTTCAACACTTCAAGACGAAGCATATTAGGATTTGGTACCACTTCATTCGGGATCACATTAGGCGAGGGAAGATCGAGCTCAACTATTTCAACGCTCATGATAACCTTGCAGATATTTTCACGAAGCCCTTGGATGAAGCAAGATTTCGCGAGTTAAGGCATGAGCTAAATATCATCGATTCGAGCAATGTGGCTTGAACCCTTGCATACCCCACCATACTCAACTTGTTGTCTTATTTAGATGTAGGCATGGAAATAGGGGGAGTGGTGTTCTCTCAATGAACTCTTCCTCCCCCCATTATGCATAAATTGATCAAGTCTTTCACATTAGCCATTCTTGATGGTACTTGTGCTTCAAAGATGAGTGTTGCTCATGGGCCCAAGGTTAAAATCTTCGCGGTGCCATACCATATAGCTCAAACATAGTTGGTCTCGACCATCGCCCTCTCTTTTAGAGAGTTTGTCTGTATGTTGTTTCCTTTTGCTTGTGCTTCTCTTTTTGAGTGGTTGTGCTCTAGTGTGGTCGTGTTCGGGTTTGTCTTGGCTTGTCTTGTGTCTTGTGTGTTCTTCCTGTTTTTTTGCTAGTCATGCGTAAGCCATCTTTTCCCCCTTGTTCCTGCTTCGGGGCGCCTGAGCAGTACTACTGCAGCAGCAGAGCGGTACTAGCGCCCTGCCGACACGGTACTACCATGGAGCGGTACAGCTGGGTGCATTATGCTTCAGATCTACACCAAAGCGGTACCACCGCGCCCTGAGCGGTACTACCGCTTAGGGCTGGGTATGTGGTGTTGGGGAACGTTGCAGAAAACAAAAAAAATTCTACGGTTTCACCAAGATCCATCTAGGAGTTCATCTAGCAACGAGTGATTGGATTGCATCTACATACCTTTGTAGATCACGTGCGGAAGCGTTCAAAGAATGGGGATGAGGAAGTCGTACTCGACGTGATCCAAATCACCGGAGATCCTAGCGCCGAACGGACGGCACCTCCACGTTCAACACACGTACGGTCAGCGTAACGTCTCCTCCTTCTTGATCCAGCAAGGGGGAAGGAGAGGTTGAGGAAGATGGCTCCAGCAGCAGCACGGCGGCGTGGTGGTGATGGAGCTGCAGTACTCCGGCAGGGCTTCGCCAAGCTCTATGGAGGAGGAGGAGGTGTTGGAGAGGAAGAGGGAGGCACCAAAGGCAAAGGTAAGAGATCCTCCATCCCCCCCACTATATATAGGGGGGCCTAGGGGGGCGCCGGCCCTAGGAGATGCAATCTCCTAGGGGGGCGGCGGCCAAGGGGTGGGGGGCTTGCCCCCCAAGCAAGGGGGCGCCCCCCTTTAGGGTTTTCCCCACCCTAGGCGCATGGGCCCTAGGGGAAGTGGCGCCCCAGCCCACTTTGGGCTGGATCCCTTCCCACTTCAGCCCATGGGGCCCTCCGGGATAGGTGGCCCCACCCGGTGGACCCCCGGGATCCTTTCGGTGGTCCCGGTACAATACCGGTGACCCCGAAACTTGTCCCGACGGCCGAAATAGCACTTCCTATATATAATTCTTTACCTCCGGACCATTCCGGAACTCCTAATGATGTCCGGGATCTCATCCGGGACTCCGAACAACATTCGGGTTACTGCATATACATATCCCTACAACCCTAGCGTCACCGAACCTTAAGTGTGTAGACCCTACGGGTCCGGGAGACATGTAGACATGACCGAGATCGCTCTCCGGTCAATAACCAACAGCGGGATCTGGATACCCATGTTGGTTCCCACATGCTCCTCGATGATCTCATCGGATGAACCACGATGTCGAGGATTCAAGCAACCCCGTATATAATTCCCTTCGTCAATCGGTATGTTACTTGCCCGAGATTCGATCGTTGGTATCCCAATACCTCGTTCAATCTCGTTACCGGCAAGTCACTTTACTCGTACCGTAATGCATGATCCCGTGGCCAGACACTTGGTCACTTTGAGCTCATTATGATGATGCATTACCGAGTGGGCCCAGTGATACCTCTCCATCATACGGAGTGACAAATCCCAGTCTTGATCCGTGTCAACCCAACAGACACTTTCGGAGATACCTGTAGTATACCTTTATAGTCACCCAGTTACGTTGTGACATTTGGTACACCCAAAGCACTCCTACGGTATCCGGGAGTTACACGATCTCATGGTCTAAGGAAAAGATACTTGACATTGGAAAACTCTAGCAAACGAACTATACGATCTTGTGCTATGTTTAGGATTGGGTCTTGTCCATCACATCATTCTCCTAATGATGTGATCTCGTTATCAATGACATCCAATGTCCATAGTCAGGAAACCATGACTATTTGTTGATCAACGAGCTAGTCAACTAGAGGCTTACTAGGGACATGTTGGTGTCTATTATTCACACATGTATTACGATTTCCGGATAACACAATTATAGCATGAATAAAGACAATTATCATGAACAAGGAAATATAATAATAATGCTTTTATTATTGTCTCTAGGGCATATTTCCAACAGGCTCCCACTTGCACTAGAGTCAATAATCTAGTTACATTGTGATGAATCGAACACCCATGGAATTCTGGTGTTGATCATGTTTTGCTCTAGGGAGAGGTTTAGTCAATGGATCTGCTACATTCAGGTCCATATGTACTTTACAAATATCTATGTCTCCATCTTGAACATTTTCACGAATGGAGTTGAAGCGACGCTTGATGTGCCTTGTCTTCTTGTGAAACCTGGGCTCCTTGGCAAGTGCAATAGCTCCAGTGTTGTCACAGAAGAGCTTGATCGGCCCCGACGCATTGGGTATGACTCCTAGGTCGGTGATGAACTCCTTCACCCAAATTGCTTCATGTGCTGCCTCCGAGGCTGCCATGTACTCCGCTTCACATGTAGAGCCCGCCACGACGCTCTGCTTGCAACTGCACCAGCTTACTGCCCCACCATTCAAAATATACACGTATCCGGTTTGTGACTTAGAGTAATCCAGATCTGTGTCGAAGCTAGCGTCGACGTAACCTTTTACGACGAGCTCTTCGTCACCTCCATAAACGAGAAACATTTCCTTAGTCCTTTTCAGGTACTTCAGGATATTCTTGACCGCTGTCCAGTGTTCCTTGTCGGGATTACTTTGGTACGTACCTACCAAACTTATGGCAAGGTTTACATCAGGTCTGGTACACGGCATGGCATACATAATAGAACCTATGGCTGAGGCATAGGGGATGACACTCATCTCTTCTATATCTTCTGCTGTGGTCGGACATTGAGCTGAGCTCAATTTCACACCTTGCAACACAGGCAAGAACCCCTTCTTAGACTGGTCCATATTGAACTTCTTCAATATCTTATCAAGGTATGTGCTTTGTGAAAGACCTATGAGGCGTCTTGATCTATCTCTATAGATCTTGATGCCTAATATATAAGCAGCTTCTCCAAGGTCCTTCATTGAAAAACTCTTATTCAAGTAGGCCTTAATGTTGTCCAAAAGTTCTATATCATTTCCCATCAAAAGTATGTCATCTACATATAATATGAGAAATGCTACAGAGCTCCCACTCACTTTCTTGTAAACGCAGGCTTCTCCATAAGTCTGCGTAAACCCAAACGCTTTGATCATCTCATCAAAGCGAATGTTCCAACTCCGAGATGCTTGCACCAGCCCATAAATCGAGCGTTGGAGCTTGCATACCTTGTCAGCATACTTAGGATCGACAAAACCCTCCGGCTGCATCATATACAATTCTTCCTTCAGGAAACCATTAAGGAATGCCGTTTTGACGTCCATTTGCCATATTTCATAATCATAGAATGTGGTAATTGCTAACATGATTCGGACGGACTTCAGCTTCGCTACCGGTGAGAAAGTCTCATCGTAGTCAATCCCTTGAACTTGTCGATAACCCTTAGCGACAAGCCGAGCTTTATAGATGGTCACATTACCATCCGCGTCTGTCTTCTTCTTAAAGATCCATTTATTTTCTATGGCTCACCGCTCTACGGGCAATTTAGTCAAAGTCCATACTTCATTTTCATACATGGATCCTATCTCGGATTTCATGGCTTCCAGCCATTTGTCGGAATCCGGGCCCGCCATCGCTTCTTCATAGTTCGAAGGTTCATCGTTGTCTAACAACATGATTTCCAAGACAGGGTTGCCGTACCAATCTGGTGTGGAACGTGTCCTTGTGGACCTTCGAATTTCAGTAGGAGCTTGATCATAAGTATCTTGATCATCATCATTAACTTCCTCTCTAGTCGGTGTCGGCACCTCAGGAACATTTTCTTGAGTTGCGCCATTTTCCGGTTCAAGAGGTAATACTTCATCAAGTTCTACTTTCCTCCCACTTACTTCTTTCGAGAGAAACTCCTTCTCTAGAAAGGATCCATTCTTGGCAACAAAGATCTTGCCTTCGGATCTGAGGTAGAAGGTATACCCAATAGTTTCTTTAGGGTATCCTATGAAGACGCATTTTTCCGACTTGGGTTCGAGCTTTTCAGGTTGAAGTTTCTTGACATAAGCATCGCATCCCCAAACTTTTAGAAACGACAGCTTAGGTTCTTCCCAAACCATAATTCATACGGTGTCGTCTCAACGGATTTCGACGGAGCCCTATTTAAAGTGAATGCGGCAGTCTCTAAAGCATAGCCCCAAAAAGATAGCGGTAAATCAGTAAAAGACATCATAGATCGCACCATATCTAATAGAGTGCGATTACGACGTTCGGACACACCATTACGCTGAGGTGTTCCAAGCGGCGTGAGTTGTGAAACTATTCCACATTTTCTTAAGTGTGTGCCAAACTCGTGACTCAAGTATTCTCCTCCATGATCTGATCGCAGGAACTTGATTTTCCTGTCACGTTGATTCTCAACCTCACTCTGAAATTCCTTGAACTTTTCAAAGGTCTCAGACTTGTGTTTCATTAAGTAGACATACCCATATCTACTCAAGTCATCAGTGAGGATGAGAACATAACGATAGCCACCGCGAGCCACAACACTCATTGGACCGCACACATCAGTATGTATGATTTCCAATAAGTTGGTTGCTCGCTCCATTGTTCCTGAGAACGGAGTCTTGGTCATTTTACCCATGAGGCATGGTTCGCACGTGTCAAATGATTCATAATCAAGAGACTCTAAAAGTCCATCAGCATGGAGCTTCTTCATGCGTTTGACACCTATGTGACCAAGGCGGCAGTGCCACAAGTATGTGGGACTATCATTATCAATCTTACATCTTTTGGTACTCACACTATGAACATGTGTAGCATTACGCTCGAGATTCATTAAGAATAAACCATTCACCATCGGAGCATGACCATAAAACATATCTCTCATATAAACAGAACAACCATTATTCTTGGATTTAAATGAGTAGCCATCTCGAATTAAACGAGATCCTAATACAATGTTCATGCTCAAAGCTGGCACTAAATAACAATTATTAAGGTTTAAAACTAATCCCGAAGGTAAATGTAGAGGTAGCGTGCCGACGGCGATCACATTGACCTTGGAACCATTCCCGACGCGCATCGTTACCTCGTCCTTCGCCAGTCTCCACTTATTCCGCAGCTCCTGTTTTGAGTTACAAATGTGAGCAACGGCACCGGTATCAAATACCCAGGAGCTACTACGAGTACTGGTAAGGTACACATCAATTACATGTATATCACATACACCTTTCGTTTTGCCGGCCTTCTTGTCCGCTAAGTATTTGGGGCAGTTCCGCTTCCAGTGACCACTTTCCTTGCAATAAAAGCACTCAGTCTTAGGCTTGGGTCCATTCTTTGGCTTTTTCCCGGCAACTTGCTTGCCGGGCGCGGCAACTCCCTTGCCGTCCTTCTTGAAAGCTTTCCTTCCCTTGCCCTTCTTGAACTTAGTGGTTTTATTCACCATCAACACTTGATGTTCCTTTTTGACTTCTACCTCTGCTGTTTTCAGCATTGCAAATACTTCAGGAATGGTCTTTTCCATCCCCTGCATATTGAAGTTCATCACAAAGCACTTGTAGCTCGGTGGAAACGACTGAAGGATTATGTCAATGACCGCGTCATCCGGGAGATTAACTCCCACCTGAGTCAAGCGGTTATGCAACCCAGACATAGTGAGTACGTGCTCACTGACAGAACTGTTTTTCTCCATCTTACAGCTGAAGAACTTGTCGGAGACATGATATCTCTCGACCCGGGCATGAGCTTGGAAAACCATTTTCAGCTCTTCGAACATCTCATATGCTCCGTGTCTCTCAAAACGCTTTTGGAGCCCCGGCTCTAAGCTGTAAAGCATGCCGCACTGAACGAGGGAGTAGTCATCGGTACGTGCCTGCCAAGCGTTCATAACGTCTTGTTCTGCAGGGAGAACAGGTGCGTCACCTAGCGGTGCTTGTAGGACATAATCTTTGTTGGCAGCTATGAGGATGATCCTCAGGTTCCGGACCCAGTCCGTGTAGTTGCTGCCATCGTCTTTCAGCTTGGTTTTCTCTAGGAACGCGTTGAAGTTGAGGACTACATTGGCCATTTGATCTACAAGACATATTGTAAGATTTTTAGACTAAGTTCATGATAATTAAGTTCATCTAATCAAATTATTCAATGAACTCCCACTTAGATAGACATCCCTCCAGTAATCTAAGTATAACATGATCCAAGTCAACTAGGCCATGTCCGATCATCACGTGAGATGGACTAGTCAACATCGGTGAACATCTTCATGTTGATCGTATCTTCTATACGACTCATGCTTGACCTTTCGGTCTTCTGTGTTCCGAGGCCATGTCTGCACATGCTAGGCTCGTCAAGTCAACCTAAGTGTTTGCATGTGTAAATCTGTCTTCCACCCGTTGTATGTGAACGTTGGAATCTAACACCCGATCATCACGTGGTGCTTCGAAACAACGAACTGTCGCAACGGTGCATAGTTAGGGGGAACACTTTCTTGAAATTATTATGAGGGATCATGTTATTTACTACCGTCATTCTAAGTAAACAAGATGCAGAAACATGATAAACATCACATGCAATCAAATAATAATAGTGACATGATATGGCCAATATCACATAGCTCCTTTGATCTCCATCTTGGGGCTCCATGATCATCTTGTCACCGGCATAAGACCATGATTTCCATCATCATGATCTCCATCATCGTGTCTCCATGAAGTTGCTCGCCAATTATTACTTCTACTACTACGGCTAACGCGTTTAGCAATAAAGTAAAGTAATTTACATGGCGTTTCTCAATGACACGCAGGTCATACAAAAAATAAAGACAACTCCTATGGCTCATGCCGGTTGTCATACTCATCGACATGCAAGTCGTGATTCCTATTACAATAGCATGAACATCTCATACATCACATATATATCATTCATCATTCATCACAACTTTGGCCATATCACATCACAGAACACTCTTGGAAATATGCCCTAGAGGCAATAATAAAAGGATTATTATTATATTTCCTTGTTCATGATAATTGTCTTTTATTCATGCTATAATTGTGTTATCCGGAAATCGTAATACATGTGTGAATAATAGACACCAACATGTCCCTAGTAAGCCTCTAGTTGACTAGCTCGTTGATCAACAGATAGTCGTGGTTTCCTGACTATGGACATCGGATGTCATTGATAACGAGATCACATCATTGGGAGAATGATGTGATGGACAAGACCCAATCCTAAACATAGCATAAGATCGTATAGTTCGTTTGCTAGAGTTTTTCCAATGTCAAGTATCTTTTCCTTAGACCATGAGATCGTGTAACTCCCGGATACCGTAGGAGTGCTTTGGGTGTACCAAACGTCACAACGTAACTGGGTGACTATAAAGGTATACTACGGGTATCTCCGAAAGTGTCTGTTGGGTTGACATGGATCAAGACTGGGATTTGTCACTCTGTATGACGGAGAGGTATCACTAGGCCCACTCGGTAATGCATCATCATAATGAGCTCAAAGTGACCAAGTGTCTGGTCACGGGATCATGCATTACGGTACGAGTAAAGTGACTTGCCGGTAACGAGATTGAACGAGGTATTGGGATACCAACGATCGAATCTCGGGCAAGTAACATACCGATTGACAAAGGGAATTGTATACGGGGTTGCTTGAATCCTTGACATCGTGGTTCATCCGATGAGATCATCGAGTAGCATGTGGGAGCCAACATGGGTATCCAGATCCCGTTGTTGGTTATTGACCGGAGAGCGATCTCAGTCATGTCTACATGTCTCCCGAACCCGTAGGGTCTACACACTTAAGGTTCGGTGACGCTAGGGTTGTAGGGATATGTATATGCAGTAACCCGAATGTTGTTCGGAGTCCCGGATGAGATCCCGGACGTCACGAGGAGTTCCGGAATGGTCCGGAGGTAAAGAATTATATATAGGAAGTGCTATTTCGGCCATCGGGACAAGTTTCGGGGTCACCGGTATTGTACCGGGACCACCGAAAGGGTCCCGGGGGTCCACCGGGTGGGGCCACCTGCCCCGGGGGGCCACATGGGCTGTAGGGGGTGCTCCTTGGCCTACATGGGCCAAGGGCACCAGCCCCAAGAGGCCCATGCGCCTAGGGTTCAAGAAGGGAAGAGTCCCAAAGGGGGAAGGCACCCCCTAGGTGCCTTGGGGGGGGGAGGTATTCCTCCCTTGGCCGCCGCCCCCCTAGGAGATTGGATCTCCTAGGGCCGGCGCCCCCCCCCTAGGCCCCCCTATATATAGTGGGGAGATGGAGGACTTCACACACCCCACACGCCTTTGGTGCCTCCCTCTCCCTCTCCAACACATCCTCCTCCTCCATAGTGCTTGGCGAAGCCGTGCCGGAGTACTGCAGCTCCACCACCACCACGCCGTCGTGCTGCTGTTGGAGCCATCTTCCTCAACCTCTCCTTCCCCCTTGCTGGATCAAGAAGAAGGAGACATTACGCTTACCGTACGTGTATTGAACGCGGAGGTGCCGTCCGTTCGGCGCTAGGATCTCCGGTGATTTGGATCACGTCGAGTACGCCTTCCTCATCCCCGTTCTTTGAACGCTTCCGCGCGTGATCTACAAAGGTATGTAGATGCAATCCAATCACTCGTTTCTAGATGAACTCCTAGATGGATCTTGGTGAAACCGTAGGAAAAGTTTTGTTTTCTGCAACGTTCCCCAACAGTGGCATCATGAGCTAGGTCTATGCGTAGTTCTCTTGCACGAGTAGAACACAAATTTGTTGTGGGCGTTGATGTTGTCAACTTTCTTGCCGCTACTAGTCTTATCTTGCTTCAACGGTATTGTGGGATGAAGCGGCCCGGACCAACCTTACACGTACGCTTACGTGAGACCGGTTCCACCGACTAACATGCACAAGTTGCATAAGGTGGCTGGCGGGTGTTTGTCTCTCCCACTTTAGTTGGAGCGGACTCGATGAAAAGGGTCCTTATGAAGGGTAAATAGAAGTTGACAAATCACGTTGTGGCTTTAACGTAGGTAAGAAAACGTTCTTGCTAGAACCCTTTTTCAGCCACGTAAAACTTGCAACAACAATTAGAGGACGTCTAACTTGTTTTTGCAGCAAGTGCTTTGTGATATGATATGGCCAAAGTTGTGATGAATGATGAATGATATATATGTGATGTATGAGATGTTCATGCTATTGTAATAGGAATCATGACTTGCATGTCGATGAGTATGACAACCGGCAGGAGCCATAGGAGTTGTCTTTATTTTTTGTATGACCTGCGTGTCATTGAGAAACGCCATGTAAATTACTTTACTTTATTGCTAAACGTGTTAGCCATAGTAGTAGAAGTAATAGTTGGTGAGCAACTTCATGGAGACACGATGATGGAGATCATGATGATGGAGATCATGGTGTCATGCCGGTGACAAGATGATCATGGAGCCCCAAGATGGAGATCAAAGGAGCTATGTGGTATTGGCCATATCATGTCATTTTTATTATTTGATTGCATGTGATGTTTATCATGTTTTTGCATCTTGTTTACTTAGAACGACGGTAGTAAATAAGATGATCCCTCATAATAATTTCAAGAAAGTGTTCTCCCTAACTGTGCACCGTTGCGACAGTTCATTGTTTTGAAGCACCACGTGATGATCAGGTGTGATAGATTCTAACGTTCACATACAACGGGTGTAAGACAGATTTACACGTGCAAACACTTAGGTTGACTTGACGAGCCTAGCATGTACAGACATGGCCTCGGAACACAGAAGACCGAAAGGTCGAGCATGAGTCGTATAGAAGATACGATCAACATGAAGATGTTCACCGATGTTGACTAGTCCATCTCACGTGATGATCGGACACGGCCTAGTTAACTCGGATCATGTTATACTTAGATTACAGGAGGGATGTCTATCTAAGTGGGAGTTCATTGAATAATTTGATTAGATGAACTTAATTATCATGAACTTAGTCTAAAAATATTTACAATATGTCTTGTAGATCAAATGGCCAATGTAGTCCTCAACTTCAACGCGTTCCTAGAGAAAACCAAGCTGAAAGACGATGGCAGCAACTACACGGACTGGGTCCGGAACCTAAGGATCATCCTCATAGCTGCCAAGAAAGATTATGTCCTACAAGCACCGCTGGGTGACGCACCTATTCTCCCTGCAGAACAAGACGTTATGAACGCTTGGCAGGCACGTACCGATGACTACTCCCTCATTCAGTGCGGCATGCTTTACAGCTTAGAGCCGGGGCTCCAAAAGCGTTTTGAGAGACACGGAGCATATGAGATGTTCGAAGAGCTGAAAATGGTTTTCCAAGCTCATGCCCGGGTCGAGAGATATCAAGTCTACGACAAGTTCTTCAGCTGTAAGATGGAGGAAAACAGTTCTTCAGTGAGCACATACTCACTATGTCTGGGTTGCATAACCGCTTGACTCAGCTGGTAGTTAATCTCCCGGATGACGCGGTCATTGACAGAATCCTTCAGTCGCTTCCATCGAGCTACAAGAGCTTTGTGATGAACTTCAATATGCAGGGGATGGAAAAGACCATTCCTGAAGTATTTGCAATGCTGAAATCAGCAGAGGTAGAAGTGAAAAAGGAACATCAAGTGTTGATGGTGAATAAAACCACTAAGTTCAAGAAAGGCAAGGGTAAGAAAACCTTCAAGAAAGACGGCAAGGGAGTTGCCGCGCCCGGCAAGCAAGCTGCCAGGAAGAAGCCAAAGAATGGACCCAAGCCTGAGACTGAGTGCTTTTATTGCAAGGAAAGTGGTCACTGGAAGCAGAACTGCCCCAAATACTTAGCGGACAAGAAGGCCGGCAAAACGAAAGGTATATGTGATATACACGTAATTGATGTGTACCTTACCAGTACTCATAGTAGCTCCTGGGTATTTGATACCGGTGCAGTTGCTCACATTTGTAACTCAAAGCAGGAGCTGCGGAATAAGCGGAGACTGGCGAAGGACAAGGTGACGATGAGCGTCGGGAATGGTTCCAAGGTCGATGTGATCGCCGTCGGCACGCTACCTCTACATTTACCTACGGGATTAGTTTTGAACCTTAATAATTGTTATTTAGTGCCAAGTTTGAGCATGAACATTGTATCAGGATCTCGTTTAATACGAGATGGCTACTCATTTAAATCCGAAAATAATGGTTGTTCTATTTATATGAGAGATATGTTTTATGGTCATGCTCCGATGGTGAATGGTTTATTCTTAATGAATCTCGAGCGTAATGCTACACATGTTCATAGTGTGAGTACCAAAAGATGTAAGATTGATAATGATAGTCCCACATACTTGTGGCACTGCCACCTTGGTCACATAGGTGTCAAACGCATGAAGAAGCTCCATGCTGATGGACTTTTAGAGTCTCTTGATTACGAATCATTTGACACGTGCGAACCATGCCTCATGGGTAAAATGACCAAGACTCCATTCTCAGGAACAATGGAGCGAGCAACCAACTTATTGGAAATCATACATACTGATGTGTGCGGTCCAATGAGTGTTGAGGCTCGCGGTGGCTATCGTTATGTTCTCACCCTCACTGATGACTTGAGTAGATATGGGTATGTCTACTTAATGAAATACAAGTCTGAAACCTTTGAAAAGTTCAAGGAATTTGAGAGTGAGGTTGAGAATCAACGTGACAGGAAAATCAAGTTCCTGCGATCAGATCGTGGAGGAGAATACTTGAGTCACGAGTTTGGCACACACTTAAGAAAATGTGGAATAGTTTCACAACTCACGCCGCCTGGAACACCTCAGCGTAATGGTGTGTCCGAACGTCGTAATCGCACTCTATTAGATATGGTGCGATCTATGATGTCTCTTGCCGATTTACCGCTATCTTTTTGGGGGTATGCTTTAGAGACTGCCGCATTCACTTTAAATAGGGCTCCGTCGAAATCCGTTGAGACGAGACCGTATGAATTATGGTTTGGGAAGAAACCTAAGCTGTCGTTTCTAAAAGTTTGGGGATGCGATGCTTATGTCAAGAAACTTCAACCTGAAAAGCTCAAACCCAAATTGGAAAAATGCGTCTTCATAGGATACCCTAAAGAAACTATCGGGTATAGCTTCTACCTCAGATCCGAAGGCAAGATCTTTGTTGCCAAGAATGGATCCTTTCTAGAGAAGGAGTTTCTCTCGAAAGAAGTAAGTGGGAGGAAAGTAGAACTTGATGAAGTATTACCTCTTGAACCGGAAAATGGCACAACTCAAGAAAATGTTCCTGAGGTGCCTGCACCGACTAGAGAGTAAGTTAATGATGATGATCATAAAACTTCAGATCAAGTTGCTACTGAAATTCGTAGGTCCACAAGGACACGCTCCGCACCAGAGTGGTACGGCAACCCTGTCTTGGAAATCATGTTGTTAGACAACGGTGAACCTTCGAACTATGAGGAAGCGATGGCGGGCCCGGATTTCGACAAATGGCTAGAAGCCATGAAATCCGAGATACGATCCATGTATGAAAACGAAGTATGGACTTTGACTGACTTACCCGTTGAGCGGCGAGCCATAGAAAATAAATGGATCTTTAAGAAGAAGACAGACGCGGATGGTAATGTGACCATCTATAAAGCTCGGCTTGTCGCTAAGGGTTATCGACAAGTTCAAGGGGTTGACTACGATGAGACTTTCTCACCGGTAGCGAAGCTAAAGTCCGTCCGAATCATGTTAGCAATTGCCGCATTCTATGATTATGAGATATGGCAAATGGACGTCAAAACGGCATTCCTTAATGGTTTCCTTAAGGAAGAATTGTATATGATGCAACCGGAAGGTTTTGTCGATCCTAAGAATGCTGACAAGGTGTGCAAGCTCCAACGCTCGATTTATGGGCTGGTGCAAGCATCTCGGAGTTGGAACATTCGCTTTGATGAGATGATCAAAGCGTTTGGGTTTACGCAGACTTATGGAGAAGCATGCGTTTACAAGAAAGTGAGTGGGAGCTCTGTAGCATTTGTCATATTATATGTAGATGACATACTTTTGATGGGAAATGATATAGAACTCTTAGACAGCACTAAGGCCTACTTGAATAAGAGTTTTTCAATGAAGGACCTTGGAGAATCTGCTTATATATTAGGCATCAAGATCTATAGAGATAGATCGAGACGCCTCATAGGTCTTTCACAAAGCACATACCTTGATAAGATATTGAAGAAGTTCAATATGGATCAGTCTAAGAAGGGGTTCTTACCTATGTTACAAGGTGTGAAATTGAGCTCAGCTCAATGTCCGACCACGGCAGAAGATATAGAAGAGATGAGTGTCATCCCCTATGCCTCAGCCATAGGTTCTATTATGTATGCCATGCTGTGTACCAGACCTAATGTAAACCTTACCGTAAGTTTGGTAGGAAGGTACCAAAGTAATCCCAGCAAGGAACACTGGACAGCGGTCAAGAATATCCTGAAGTACCTGAAAAGGACTAAGGAAATGTTTCTCGTTTATGGAGGTGACGAAGAGCTCGTCGTAAAGGGTTACATCGACGCTAGCTTCGACACAGATCTGGATGACTCAAAGTCACAAACCGGATACGTGTATATTTTGAATGGTGGGGCAGTAAGCTGGTGCAGTTGCAAGCAGAGCGTCGTGGCGGGATCTACATGTGAAGCGGAGTACATGGCAGCCTCGGAGGCAGTGCATGAAGCAATTTGGGTGAAGGAGTTCATCACCGACCTAGGAGTCATACCCAATGCGTCGGGGCCGATCAAGCTCTTCTGTGACAACACTAGAGCTATTGCTCTTGCCAAGGAGCCCAGGTTTCACAAGAAGACAGGGCACATCAAGCGTCGCTTCAACTCCATTCGTGAAAATGTTCAAGATGGAGACATAGATATTTGTACAATACATACGGACCTGAATGTAGCAGATCTGTTGACTAAACCTCTCCCTAGAGCAAAACATGATCAACACCAGAATTCCATGGGTGTTCAATTCATCACAATGTAACTAGATTATTGACTCTAGTGCAAGTGGGAGACTGTTGAAAATATGCCCTAGAGGCAATAATAAAAGGATTATTATTATATTTCCTTGTTCATGATAATTGTCTTTTATTCATGTTGTAATTGTGTTATCCGAAAATCGTAATACATGTGTGAATAATAGACACCAACATGTCCCTAGTAAGCCTCTAGTTGACTAGCTCATTGATCAACAGATAGTCCTGGTTTCCTGACTAAGGACATCGGATGTCATTGATAATGAGATCACATCATTGGGAGAATGATGTGATGGACAAGACCCAATCCTAAACATAGCATAAGATCGTATAGTTCGTTTGCTAGAGTTTTTCCAATGTCAAGTATCTTTTCCTTAGACCATGAGATCGTGTAACTCCCGGATATCGTAGGAGTGCTTTGGGTGTACCAAACGTCACAACGTAACTGGATGACTATAAAGGTATACTACGGGTATCTCCGAAAGTGTCTGTTGGGTTGACATGGATCAAGACTGGGATTTGTCACTCCGTATGACGGAGAGGTATCACTGGGCCCACTCGGTAATGTGCCATCATAATGAGCTCAAAGTGACCAAGTGTCTGGTCACGGGATCATGCATTACGGTACGAGTAAAGTGACTTGCCGGTAACGAGATTGAACGAGGTATTGGGATACCGACGATCGAATCTCGGGCAAGTAACATACCGATTGACAAAGGGAATTGTATACGGGGTTGCTTGAATCCTCGACATCGTGGTTCATCCGATGAGATCATCGAGGAGCATGTGGGAGCCAACATGGGTATCCAGATCCCGCTGTTTATTATTGACCGGAGAGCGATCTCGGTCATGTCTACATGTCTCCCGAACCCGTAGGGTCTACACACTTAAGGTTCGGTGACGCTAGGGTTGTAGGGATATGTATATGCAGTAACCCGAATGTTGTTTGGAGTCCCGGATGAGATCCCGGACGTCACGAGGAGTTCTGGAATGGTCCGGAGGTAAAGAATTATATACAGGAAGTGCTATTTCGGCCATCGGGACAAGTTTCGGGGTCACCGGTATTGTACCGGGACCACCGGAAGGGTCCCGGGGGTCCACCGGGTGGGGCCACCTGCCCCGGGGGGCACATGGGCTGTAGGGGGTGCGCCTTGGCCTACATGGGCCAAGGGAACCAGCCCCAAGAGGCCCATGCGCCTAGGGTTCAAGAAGGGAAGAGTCCCAAAGGGGGAAGGCACCCCCTAGGTGCCTTGGGGGGGGAGGTATTCCTCCCTTGGCCGCCGCCCCCCTAGGAGATTGGATCTCCTAGGGCCAGCGCCCCCCCTAGGCCCCCCTATATATAGTGGGGAGATGGAGGACTTCACACACCCCACACGCCTTTGGTGCCTCCCTCTCCCTCTCCAACACATCCTCCTCCTCCATAGTGCTTGGTGAAGCCTTGCCGGAGTACTGCAGCTCCACCACCACCACACCGTCATGCTACTGTTGGAGCCATCTTCCTCAACCTCTCCTTCCCCCTTGCTGGATCAAGAAGAAGGAGACGTTACGCTTACCGTACGTGTATTGAACGCGGAGGTGTTGTCCGTTCGGCGCTAGGATCTCCAGTGATTTGGATCACGTCGAGTACGCCTTCCTCATCCTCATTCTTTGAACGCTTCTGCGCGTGATCTACAAAGGTATGTAGATGCAATCCAATCACTCGTTGCTAGATGAACTCCTAGATGGATCTTGGTGAAACCATAGGAAAAAATTTGTTTTCTACAACGTTCCCCAACAAACACTTGCTGCAAAAACAAGTTAGACGTCCTCTAATTGTTGTTGCAAGTTTTACGTGGCTGCAATAGGGTTCTAGCAAGAACATTTTCTTACCTACGTTAAAGCCACAACGTGATTTGTCAACTTCTATTTACCCTTCATAAGGACCCTTTTCATCAAATCCGCTCCAACTAAAGTGGGAGAGACAGACACCCGCCAGCCACCTTATGCAACTTGTGCATGTTAGTCGGTGGAACCGGTCTCACGTAAGCGTACGTGTAAGGTTGGTCCGGGCCGCTTCATCCCACAATACCGCTGAAGCAAGATAAGACTAGTAGCGGCAAGAAAGTTGACAACATCTACGCCCACAACAAATTGTGTTCTACTCGTGCAAAAGAACTACGCATAGACCTAGCTCATGATGCCACTGTTGGGGAACGTTGCAGAAAACAAAAAAAAATCTACGGTTTCACCAAGATCCATCTAGGAGTTCATCTAGCAACGAGTGATTGGATTGCATCTACATACCTTTGTAGATCACGCGCGGAAGCATTCAAAGAACGGGGATGAGGAAGTCGTACTCGACGTGATCCAAATCACCGGAGATCCTAGCGCCGAACGGACGGCACCTCCGCGTTCAACACACGTACGGTCAGCGTAACGTCTCCTCCTTCTTGATCTAGCAAGGGGGAAGGAGAGATTGAGGAAGATGGCTCCAGCAGCAGCACGACGGCATGGTGGTGATGGAGCTGTAGTACTCCGGCAGGGCTTCGCCAAGCTCTATGGAGGAGGAGGAGGTATTGGAGAGGGAGAGGGAGGCACCAAAGGCAAAGGTAAGAGATCCTCCATCCCCCCCCCCCCCACTATATATAGGTGGGCCTAGGGGGGCGCCGGCCCTAGGAGATGCAATCTCCTAGGGGGGCGGCGGCCAAGGTGTGGGGGGCTTACCCCCCAAGCAAGGGGGCGCCCCCCCTTTAGGGTTTTCCCCACCCTAGGCGCATGGGCCCTAGGGGAAGTGGCGCCCCAGCCCACTTTGGGCTGGATCCCTCCCCACTTCAGCCCATGGGGCCCTCCGGGATAGGTGGCCCCACCCGGTGCACCCCCGGGACCCTTCCGGTGGTCCCGGTACAATACCGGTGACCCTGATACTTGTCCCGGCGGCTGAAATAGCACTTCCTATATATAATTCTTCACCTCCGGACCATTCCGGAACTCCTCGTGACGTCCGGGATCTCATCCGGGACTCCGAACAACATTCGGGTTACTGCATATACATATCCCTACAACCCTAGTGTCACCGAACCTTAAGTGTGTAGACCCTACGGGTTCGGGAGACATGTAGACATGACCGAGATCGCTCTCCGGTCAATAACCAACAGCGGGATCTGGATACCCATGTTGGTTCCCACATGCTCCTCGATGATCTCATCGGATGAACCATGATGTCGAGGATTCAAGCAACCCCGTATACAATTCCCTTCGTCAATCGGTATGTTACTTGCCCGAGATTCGATCGTCGGTATCCCAATACCTCGTTCAATCTCGTTACCGGCAAGTCACTTTACTCGTACCGTAATGCATGATCCCGTGACCAGACACTTGGTCACTTTGAGCTCATTATGATGATGCATTACCGAGTGGGCCCAGTGATAACTCTCCATCATACGGAGTGACAAATCCCAGTCTTGATCCGTGTCAACCCAACAGACACTTTCGGAGATACCTGTAGTATACCTTTATAGTCACCCAGTTATGTTGTGACGTTTGGTACACCCAAAGCACTCCTACGGTATCCGGGAGTTACATGATCTCATGGTCTAAGGAAAAGATACTTGACATTGGAAAACTCTTGCAAACGAACTATACGATCTTGTGCTATGTTTAGGATTGGGTCTTGTCCATCACATCATTCTCCTAATGATGTGATCTCATTATCAATGACATCCAATGTCCATAGTCAGGAAACCATGACTATCTGTTGATCAACGAGCTAGTCAACTAGAGGCTTACTAGGGACATGTTGGTGTCTATTATTCACACATGTATTACGATTTCCGGATAACACAATTATAGCATGAATAAAGACAATTATCATGAACAAGGAAATATAATAATAATGCTTTTATTATTGCCTCTAGGGCATATTTCCAACATGTGGGATATGTATCGGGCAGGGGGAGTTTCCACTCCCCCATACCCGTTCAGTTTGCCCCATCTCCTCGTCCTCTCCTCTCTTAGGCGAGCCCCCAAGCACCGGAGGTCCACCGTCGGGCCGCCGGATCTAGGCCGTCTCCCTCGGTTCCAATCGGTGGGATCGTTCCCCACCCTCTCCTCTTGCCATGGATGCCGGTATTGCCCCCGTTCTTCTCTCCATTGGTTCTCTTTCTTGAATCTAGGTTTTGGGCTATAATCATTGCATTCCTGGATTTGTTTGTTGAATCGAGGCTTAGGAAGGACTTGGGAGACTGCTAGACTAGGTAGATTGATGATTAATTAGGTATAGAAATATGGACTTTTGCATATCCGGTAGTACCAGATCTTGCCGCGGTAGGTGTCAGCCCGCTGACAACCGCTCCGGTGGTACTACCGTTGCACCCTAGCGGTACTACTACTTATAAGCGGTACTACCGCTCTGGTGCGCTGTACTACCGCTCTGAGATGCCAATACCCATGTGTCTCTACCTAATTTTCCATCTTTGGTGTTTGTCTTTCCTTGGCTTATGCTCTCTTGCTCTTGTGGTTCTTGTGTGTGTGTGTGTGTGTGTGTTTCAGGTGGTAGTAGCTCCGGGCATCAGGCTTGCCGCAAGAATCCAGAACATGCAACGGGTTACAAGCGTTATCGCTCTTCGGATGCACCAGAGGCTGCTGCTACTGTTGCTGAGGGTGGCTCGACTGAGCCGCCAAAACGCAAGGCCAAGGTCCCAACATCAAAGACCTTCGCTGGGCGCAAGCGTGCTAATCAGATGTCTGCAATAGAGTTCTGTACCAAGAGGAAGCACAATCCCTACCATGTGGACCAGGAGCCTGCTCTTCAGAGCCATCCGTTCTGGAACAGGTTTCAGCAGTCCATCTATCACGATGTCTTGAAGCAAAAGAAGAACTTGTTTGTGAAGGTCAAGTCTGTCGATCTCCCGCACATGGAGAAGGACTTGCGATACTTTGGGAATGCTCTACAGAGGTGTGAGGAGTTGGATATCAAGAGGATCATTACTTTCAACAAGGACTTTGATGTCGAGCTCGTGGCCCAGTTCTTTGCCACCGTTCACTTTGGGCATGATCCGGCCCGCACTCTGTCTTGGATGACCAATGGTCGTCTTCTGTCCGCACCATGGAAGGACTTCATGGTCAGCTTATCATACAATGATGAGGGTTCCCAGACCCCACTTGGGTTTCGCCCACATAAGGAGATTGCCGCTACCCATAAGGAAATGCTTTGGACCTATTCTACCAGGAAGGTGTCTGAGACTGGGAAGGTTTCTTATGAGCTCTGGCCCTTCCTAGACATCATGCATCGGATCTTCCAGAACACCCTGTTTCCTCGGGTCGGCAACTTGGATCAGGTGCACTCTTACCTTGTTGACTTGCTTCTATTCTGTCAAGAAGAGCAGGGCTCTCAGCAGGTGCTGGATGTGTCACATGTGATGTGGTCTGAACTTCACCCTACTGTCATGGAGCGCAAGTGCATCATTTATGGACCCTATCTTATGCAGCTTACCGAGGACACTTGGGTAGCCAAGTTTCCAGATGAGGAGCTTGTCATGGACAACATGGTTTCTCATGATACTATCGAGCTGTGTCAGAAGGAGAAGTGGAGTACGTCTACTTTGGCACCTCCAGTGTAGTAGACTGTCTTATCTGATGCAGATGATGAGGATGATGATGGGCAGGAGTATGTGCCCCCATCTGAGGATCCCTCTTGGGCGAAGAAACTCAAGGAGAAGATGAAGCGTCTGTTCTGCCTTCAGGCCAAGGGCCAGTACAAGGCTCAGAAGGAGGCCAAGATGGCTCGTAGTCGTGAGAAGGCCATTATGAGACAGGTTGGCATTGAGGTTACTAGTGGCTCTGAGGAGCGGATCACTAATGAGGAGTCTTGGACCAGACTGCACTGCCCGTGGTCTGACACTTAGGAGGACAACGGAGTTCGCGCTTCTCCCCATGTTGCAGAGGACTCTGAGGAGGAGGAGGAGGAGGAGCATGGCTGGTGATGCCATGGAGATCTACTACCATCGTGTCTCGTGTCGTGCCTTTCCCTTTGGTGTCTTGCTGCCAAAGGGGGAGAGTTAGGGATTTGCTTTGGGTTTTGTGTTTGTGTGTTTGTTGTGTTCGTTCGCTTTCTTGTTTTGAACTCTGTTCGGCGATGAGTGAGACCATATGGTGTAAGACATATGTGAACTACCCTATCTTATCTACTTTAGTCTCAAGTACTCTGTTATCTTATGAGATGCATCATTATCGGCACTTATATTATTGCTCTCATGCTTGTCCTTGCTTAGCTATACTTGTTATTATTCTTATATGCAAGGATGTTGCATGTGTATAAAATATAGGGGAAGTTTGATCCTAAAGATGTGCACATAGCCTTTCATGCTAATTTCCTTGGTGCACACCTCTAGGGGGAGCCCGTCTATATTTTGTAGGGAGTTGGTTTGCTTAATTTCCAGTTACTATATTTTGTGCAAATCCCGTGTTGTCATCAATCCACCAAAAAAGGGGAGATTGTGAGGGCATAATTTTCCCTGGTTTGCTTTGGCGATTGATGACTACTTTTGCGGACCAATCGTGTGCATTAAGCTTTTCAAGTTATCTAATATAAGGGCACTATGCGATTGTTTCCCCTCGAGGACTTCACTTTAGACGGATAATTTTCCCTTGTTTCTTTTTGGTGGAATTGAGTCGTAGGGATAACCGTACTATCAAGAGGGGACCCGTTTCGGAAGAGTATGGGTGGAATCATCACGTACACACTCTCCTTGCACTCTCGCCTTCTTCCTGCTTCTTTGGAGTATCCATGCTGCGCAAAACAAGGGGTGCTGAGTGCTAAGCGGTAGTACCACGGTCAGGGCGGTAGTACCGCCTATCGATGGTAGTACCGCTTGTACTACCGCCCCTGCCGTGGTCTCAATTTTTCGTGTCGGGTTTCCGTAAAGGACCACGCAGGGGAGCGGTAGTAGGGACAGCATTAGGGCGCGGTAGTGCCGCTTATATTAGCGGTAGTACCGCTCCTACGTCCGCTCCAACTGCCGCTCCGCTCGCTGCCCTCCTCTGTTTTCCAACGGCTGTAGAGAGCGGCAGTACCGCTTATCGGCGGTAGTACCGCCCACAGGGCAGTAGTACCGACCTAGTGTGTGTACTTCTTCTCCCTCGGCCCTTGTTTCCCTATGCCTGCTTGCCACAGCGGTAGTACCATTGTGGCAGCGGTAGTACCACTCCGGCAATGGTAGTACCGCCCAGATGCGGGCTGCGGGCTGCATAATGGTTGGATGTGTCCCCCCTCTATATAAAGGGGTCTTCTTCTCCAAGAAGACTTACCTCTTCTCCCCCAAAACTCCATTGTTGCTCCACAAGCTTATTATCGCCCGAGCTCTCTCCTTAGCCAATCAAACTTGTTGATTTTCTAGGGATTGGTTGAGAAGGCCCAGATCTACACTTCCACCAAGAGAAATTTGACCCCCCACTAATCCCTTGCGGATCTTGTTATTCTTGGGTGTTTGAGCACCCTAGACGGTTGAGGTCACCTTAAAGCCATATTCCATTGTGGTGAAGCTCCGTGGTTTCGTTGGGAGCCTCCAATTAAGTTGTGGAGAGAGCCCCAACCTTGTTTGTAAAGGTCCGGTTGCCGCCTTCAAGGGCACCAATAGTGGAATCACGACATCTCGTATTGTGTGAGGGCGTGAGGAGAATACGGTGGCTCTAGTGGCTTCTTGGGGAGCATTGTGCCTCCACACCGCTCCAACGGAGACGTACTTCCCCTCAAAAGGAAGGAACTTCGGTAACACATCCTCGTCTTCATCGGTCCCACTCTTGGTTATCTCGTGCCTTTACTTGTGCAAGATTATATTGTGTCTTATCCCTTGCTTGCTTGTGTGCTTGTTGTTGTTGCATCATATAGGTTGCTCACCTAGTTGCACATCTAGACAACCTACTTTGATGCACAGTTTAAATTGGTAAAGAAAAGCTAAAATTGTTAGTTGCCTATTCACCCCCCTCTAGTCAACTATATCGATCCTTTCACTCGTGGCAGTGTAAATATTTCAGTTTGCTTATATGCCCCCCTACATGATCATGTATCATGTGGGTGTGGTGGCGTACCAACTGAAAATTTTAGCCTCCAATCAGGTGCTCCCAGTGATGTACATGTCCTAACTCAAGAAGCATGTAGCGTATCAGATCAAAGGCAACCTTCTATGATGCTTACGACTGATGATGTCTCCCATTTTCAGATGTCATCCTTGAGTGCGCCATAGTACGTCATGGAAAGACCATGAATCCTCATGCACATCTCATGGAAGGACTCCTCGAAGGATCATGTCAGCTGGGAAGATGAGATAACATGCGTCACGAGGGCCCAACAACATAGCCTTAGGGATAATACGGTCTTGAATGGGAGGGGAATGTCATGATGAGCAAGGCACTTGAAGTAGAGTTGGCCTGGGTTATGACTTAGTATGGGCTTTGGGGTACATGTGTGTGTGTGTGTCTGTGTGTGTCCGGGGTCGCCAAACCCGTCACGTGGCATGTGACTTCGCTTTTTATTTAGGGCGATGTCTGAATGTGAAGTGTATCGATGGCTGCAATGCATGAACTTGAAACCAAAACCACTAAATCAGGGTATCTATCCTCCTCCCAAGTTCCCAGTTCCCTCTTGAATCACCCTCGTCCTTGTGAACCAAGTTAGGAACATGACACTGTTGAACCAACTATTAGAACTAAACTAGCTACAAATTGACACTCATCGGAAATGCTTTCCTTGTTAAACCAAGCCATGAAAACCAACTAATAATGAACACCCATGTTCCTTGCAAATAGAACAATTATTTTATCTAGTTTACACAAGGATATTTCCAATGGTATCGTAACTAAGCTGGCAGCATCGAAACACAAGGTATATATGACATTTTCTATACTAAGTTCACACGTATACACGGAGACTTTCCCTGGAAATAGAAACTTTTGCATCCCTCCTTCTAAATTTCACAATGTCTGTTCACATGTATACACAGAGACATAAATCTAAATAGTATTTGATATAATCACATTGCATTTGCTATAATGGCTAGATTAATAGTATGGCTATGTAGAACCAATGATTGTATGACTCTATCAAGCATTACTAATCTTTTCCCCTCATAGGTATAAAGACATGACATACATTGTGAAACACAAGGTATATATGACATTTTGTATACTAAGTTCCTAGGAAATCAATCCAAAATGCAACTCCTTTTAGACTTTCAAATTTGATCCAAAATTTAGCCTGTTCTAAATTTAGTGCACCTTTTTCTCATGTGGTTCGTGCTTCCTTTTTTTAGTTTATTGTGCTCATCTTCAAAATTCTTATAACCAAGGAGAACCTAATTAGTTCCTAGACCATTACTTAATACATAATGCATATCCCCTTCATGCAATAGTTAGTTTTACAATGACAACAAATCAGGACATAATTCAATGCAAATGCAGTAAATGTTTGCCTATTTTTCAAAGCAAGGGGGCTTACAAACAGGAAACTTTAGATTTTTTAGATGGACATAGTAAAATACAAAGGAGATAATAATAATATTTAGCTCCTCATTAATTCCATCAAGAATTGGGAATATAACTTTAGTGCATAGAAAATTGTAGAAATCAATGAATGGTAGCAGTGACATTTTAACTTTTGATAAATGGATGTCCTCATTGGTTTCTTTGAACATATCAAGCTAATACAAGCACAAATAGTTTAGGCCCCTTTCTTCTGCATCCTCGATGCACACAACCAATAAGGGCATATTCGTTCGTATAATTCTAAAACGTGGGAATAGGAAAAACATATGATTTGAGATGTAGTGCTATATTTTATCCTACATGAAGTGAAAACCCAAGAATTTTTAATAACACAAAGTTTTGTTTATGCAAGAGGAAGTGAAAACTCAAGAAACATAACGCTCAAGATGATGTAGCACGAACGGTATGTTGTCATGTAGGGAGGGTAAAAAAGATGTGATGACCGCTCTAACTACACCACCTTCAACAACTTGAGATCCTCCGACCGTTGAAGCATACACCAGGCATGGATTTCTTTATAGATAAGTATATAGCCTATAAGAATTTATATCCCTCTTATCAGAAGCAACAACATTTCTATAGAGTCAGAGTGATCAACATTGGCAGTTGTACCAACCAAGCTTAGAGCCCTCAAACTATGTCAGAGACCTATTAATGAATTAGCAAACATATGGTAACACATTGAGGGGGTATAAGTTAGTCACGACCATCAGTTTGCGCCACATGGCTTTGTTTCCATGATAATGTAAACAGTTTTCTTCCTTCATGGTTACAAAAAACAACAGTTTTGTCTGCGCAACCAAAATCTTGAAATGAATTATCCCTTGCTCTTCAGATGAAGTATCCCTCAGTCCATATGACACACCTATGGTTACAAAATTCCTTTTTAAAGCGGGAATTTTTAGTTTCCATAATTGCATTTTGGATTGGTACATCGAACTGCATTATCGTCTCATACATCGATTCGACGAATAAATGGATGGTCTGGTGTAAGTTTCACCTAAACAAGTCATTTCCGTCCACTAACTAAATTGGTTCGACAAGTAGAACGTTGATGCTATGCCATTTTGTAGTGACATTTTAAGTTCCACAGTCATTTTCATCCATTAACTGAATATTGGTTCAATGAGCTCATAGTGGATTCCATGCCATTTTTAGTGAAATTTTAAGTTCCATAGTCATTTTCGTCTGAATATTGGTTAGATGAGCACCCAGTTGGTTCAATGCCAATTTTGTAGCGACAATTTAGCTACAATGTCACTTGTGCCCAACTCTTAAAATACATAGTAGAGGTAGTGTTATTCAAGTTAATTACAAATTTTGAGGTCTACATCTGCGGAACTTATTATGAATTGGAGGGAGCAGTATTCTTCAGGATAAATCCAAAATTTAATCTAACTCGAAAGAAAATCCAAAATTTGAGGCCCAGTATTTGTTTTCTAGTGAAGAGATGATCCTACTTGCATTGACCGTAGATGATGTGTCAATGAGACAGAGCCGACTAGTGGTTCTATAATTATCCATACTCTAATGCTTGTCAATTCTTGTGAATTGTGTTGACAACTAGGAGTGCTTATCAGTAAATTATTGCCATAGCATTGGTTCTCTATGCGACAGCGGTTCGTTCATTATTCTTCATAAATCACTACCCGCGTCTTTCCAAAAACAAAAGACTTTTCCAAAAAAATAAGAAGACTTTTTTTTGCGAGGGAAAAAAAAGAAGAGTGACAGCACCAAATCTGTACACAAATCCTGAACCCTGCGGCTTAAATACGCCTCATTCCGTAGCGATCCTCCTCCACTTTCCAATCTCCCATCCCCTCCCTCACAAAGTCCGCAACATCTCGCCCCATGGCAACCGTGGACATGCGGCGGTTGGAGACAGGCGCGGGCGGCGGCTACGACGCCATGGGGTTGTCCAAGCGGGTAGACGACGACCTCGACGACGACGGCCGGCCGCGGCGCACGGGCACGGCGTGGACGGCCAGCGCGCACATCATCACCACGGTGCTGGGGTCCGGCGTGCTGTCCCTGGCGTGGGGGGTGGCGCAGCTGGGCTGGGTGGCCGGCCCCGGCGTGATGACGCTGTTCGCCGCCGTCATCTACTACACCTCGGCGCTCCTGGCCGACTGCTACCGCACCGGCGACCCCGTGTCCGGCCCGCGCAACCGCACCTACATGGCCGCCGTCCGCGCCACCCTGGACGAGTCCAAGGTGAAGCTCTGCGGCGCCATCCAGTTCGTCAACCTCTTCGGCATCGGCATCGGCATCACCATCGCCGCGTCCGTCAGCATGCTGTACGGAACTAACTAGACTAAATCGCACTCCACCACAACTTCCTACCATTTTTCATCTTGTCAATCAATCCTCATTCCTTTTTTGCTGGATTTGGTACGACGAACAGGGCGATCAAGAAGGCGGGATGCTTCCACAAGGAAGGGCACAAGGGCGACTGCAACAGTTCTTCCATGAGCCCGTACATTGCCATCTACGGCATCATGGAGATCTTCTTCTCGCAGATCCCGGGCTTGGACAGTATGTGGTGGCTGTCCATCCTCGCCACCGTCATGTCCTTCACCTACTCCACCATCGGCATCTCCCTCGGCGTCGCGCAGATTGTAGGTACGTGGTCTCTGGTCGGTGTCGCGTATATACCAAGTCTTAATTAGACGCGTCGTCGACATGTTGAATCAAGGGGATCTACTGACCACGACATTGCTACAAAATTTTCAGCCAACGGGGGAATCCAGGGCGGCCTCACCGGCGTGGCCGTCGGCATCAACGCCGCCGGCAAGAGCATCACGGTGATGGAGAAAGTCTGGCGTAGTCTTCAGGCGTTTGGGAACATGGCTTTCGCCTACGGCTTCTCCATCGTCCTGCTCGAGATCCAAGCAAGTCGCTGTCCAGATACTATCTCGATTTCCTTAATTAATGACCTGTCCTGTCTTTGTTAATTCGGTGATTGTCGTACCCAGGTGGGTTGTGTTTGCTGATTTGTTCCGTCCTTGCATGCTAATTATGGTTGCAGGACACGCTGAAGGCGGCGGCGCCGTCGGAGGCGAAGGTGATGAAGAAGGCGACGGCGGTGAGCGTGGCGGTGACGACGGTGATCTACCTGCTGTGCGGGTGCGTGGGGTACGCGGCGTTCGGCGACGGGGCGCCGGACAACCTCCTCACGGGCTTCGGCTTCTACGAGCCCTTCTGGCTGCTGGACCTGGCCAACGCCGCGGTCGCCGTCCACCTGGTGGGCACGTACCAGGTCATCACCCAGCCCATCTTCGCCTACGTCGAGCTGCGCGCCGCCGCGGCCTGGCCGGACAGCGCGTTCGTGGGCACGAGGGAGGTCCGGCTGTGGCCGACGGCCGTCCGCGTGTCCGTGTGCCCGCTCCGGCTGACCTGGCGCACGGCGTACGTGTGCGTGACGACCGCCGTGGCCATGGCGATGCCCTTCTTCGGGTCCGTGGTGGGGCTCATCGGCGCCATCTCCTTCTGGCCGCTCACCGTCTACTTCCCCGTGTCGATGTACATCGCGCAGCGCCGGGTGCCGCGAGGCAGCACGCGGTGGATGTTCCTCCAGGCGCTGAGCGCCGTGTGCCTCCTCGTGTCCGTCGTGGCGGCGGCCGGCTCCGTGGCCGACGTCGCGGCCGAGTTCAAGGCGCACAACCCGTTCCGCCGGGGGTGACCGGGCCTCCTCGGCCGGCGATGCTCCGCTCACTCAACCAAGTTGGCGAGCAACGCTTTACTGCTTCGATGTACTACTAATTATCGTGTACTGTGTGTGGTCAGGAGGTTTCGTCCGGTGGTCAGGTGCTGAACCGGACTGTAGCACCGGGGGCGGCCCGTGGAAAAGTCGTGTGGCTAGTCTACTGGCATAGTGGTCGTGGTTGTGGTTGTGGGTGACACCCGCTGCGCTTGGCATGTGTAAACGTGTGTTTTCGTTCCGGTGTCCTTCTGTCTAACGTGCTGGGTTTGTCGTGCGAGTGTTTTTCCACAGACCGGGAAGTTTAAGTCAATGGAGTGGCGAATTATACAAGGCCACCAAAACCAGATGCATGGGCAATCTTTTCTCGTCAAACACACTCGAGTCCACTGAAAAAGCATGGCCCGGTCGTTTCGGCGCATGCATGTGGGACCTCCTCTAGCGTTTCGTTTGTTGTCTGCGTGTTTCGGGCTATGGCGCCGTCGCTCGCATCACCGGCTGTCACGCCATCGCTAGGACTGCTGTCCGTTGAGAGACCGATGGATTTTGGCTGCACCAAGAGAATGTCCCTTTTTGGGCGAGCCAGCCAAAACTTTATTACAAACAGTCCCTCGGATACTCCCTTCGTTCTTTTAGTATGCATATAAGATTTGATCAAAGTCAAACATTGCTAACTTTGACTAAGTTTTATAGAAAAAATATCAAGATTTACATTCTAAAATCAATATTTGACATTTATTACAAACAAACAGACGTGATCTCCAACTTAACACACAATACTGGAGACGAAACACTCCATCCACACAAAACATAAACAAGATAAAACCCGTTGAATTGTTTCTCATAACATTTATCAACTAAGCATCGACGGTGCATACTAACAACTTTAACCAATAGTCAGACTTAAAAAGACAATAGTCGTGACTAAAAGAAAGTGGTCTGTTGTATTGAAACTATTGTCACCTTATTTCTCCATATCAACACAATAAGATAAATAGTGAGACATCTGAAACGCCAACACTCACTAGAATCATGTGGATTTTGTTTTTTCCGATAAAGGGAATATATTAATATCTTGATGATACCAAATACACTCAGCCTCTGCATTAACAGATGTCCAAAGACATCAGGGATGCACACAGCCAAGAAATAAAATAAAAAAGAGAAGAAGAAAAAAAACAGACCCCTTCACGATGTTGAACCACTCGCAATAGTAGCACTCTAACCATCATCGAAGACAACACCCGTGCTACAAACATGATTCTCCAAAAGTGACTCCTCCAAGAAAGAAACAAAGCACAAGTGTTGTCGTCGCGCGCGATCGAAGATTTTGGGTTTTCACCCTAGAGAAAGTCCGAGTGGTCCCATTTCTAGTTTTTGAAGTGACCAAACCTAGGTGGTCACACAGGTGCCTATTTTTTTTATTAAATTAAGTAGAGTAATACAACTATACATAACAAGAACTTCCTAAGCAATTCCCAAATGTTAAAAGTACATTCAGCATCCCCAACATACAGCTTGCCGTAGCATATTCAAAAACAATCAATTATCTTTACTTTGTTACAAAACATATTAATTTATATCCACACCAACCTAATTTGAGGATAAAAAATTGTACAAAGAACCTCCTGCGCAATTCCCAATGCTGAAAGTACATTAACTATCCTAGCACATAATATGCTGTAGCATATTGAAAGAATGCTTGATCAACTTTACTTTGTTGCAAAGCATATATTTCATATTCCGCTCCCAGCCGGATTGCACCATGCTATCCTTAGTAAGGATTTTGTTTTTAAAAGTCACCCAGAAAAGAAAATTTGTTTATGTGGTTGATTAACCTGAGCTTTAGAGCCGAATACATTGACATGGCAAAAAAGCCCCCTTTTGGTCAATAACTACCTATAGGTTTGTTTTGAGAAGTAATATTAAAAAAATAAAACTAAACAAAACTAAAAATAAAATAACATGTAAAAATTGTTGGAAGGTGATTCGTATGCTAAAAACTGGATTAGGGTTCATATGTTCACCAAGTTTAACTCTCTAGAGCATGAAAGTGCAGTAAGTAACATAATTATGTGAAAAGGTGCATAATTTGATTGCGCACCAAATGTCGAGCCGAGTGGATGTGTGGTGCAGCCCTAGCTGGGTGGATAATCTGGAATGGACTTGCCGACTTGGGCCACCCCAGACCTGTTGGGTCAACTCCTCACACCAGGGGATCCCATCGTCAGCAAGCATTTGGAAATGACAAAAAATACACCCTAAGTTTAAGGGACCTCCTATTAGGCGAAACAAACATGGTGCATGTTGATGGGCCGACCCACTCACGTTATACTATAGGAAGCTGGAAACGAGTGTTTTTTCCATTGATGCACTGTAGTGACCCGGCGTACACTATAGCAAACCAGTATATAGCAAAAAAATGGGGTACAGTGGCACATTCTTATTTTTTTTTTAAAAACATTCTTGAACTTGTGAACATTTATTGAAATTATGAATATTTTAAAAAAAATCTGAAATTCCAAATATTTTTAGAAAAAGAAGAACAAAATTTCAGAATGAGAACATTTTTTAATACATTGATCAATTTTCTAAATTCCAAACTATTTTTTGGGAAAACGAACACATTTCAAATTCCTGATTTATTTTAAAATTTCAAACAATTTTTGGAAAACAATAACAAGTTTTGAAATATTGAACATTTTTTAAAAAAGCAAACCATACTTGTTTGTTTAAACACGTAGAATTTTTAAAATTTCATTTTTTGAAATTTCTGAACCTTTTTATTTAAAAACAATAAATGGCAGAAACCACTAAAGAAAAACAAAGAAAAATTGGTAGCAAAAGAAAAAAAAAGTAAAACTGAAGCTTCTAGAATGTTCCTAAAATCGTTAGAAAACCAAACAGTAAAACCTCGAAAAAAATTGCACTGTGATGGCTAAAAATAACCCGGGCCATCCCGAGCGCTCCCCTCGCTTGTTGTGCAAAAGGGCACGTGTGCAAATTTTTGTTTTTAGGGTAACTAGGGTTTTATTCATGGTTCATATCAAAAGGTATACAAGCGACGTCCGGCAAAACCCCTAGCTACAGACGGCGACCCATTGAAAGAGATGCAGCTCCTTTAGTTCACGAGTGGGCCTCAAAATTATTTTCTCTAAACTCAAAACGGAAATCTATGAAATAAAAATTTCTAGAGCTAATATCAATGTCCTTCAACACTCGAGCATATAAAGGCGAAGCTCCTTTCTTGATGTTCGTAATGACCTCCAGGCAATCGGATGCAACAGTGAGACTTGATATATTCAGATCTCTCCCAGTGCAAGGGCTTCACAACATGTGCGTGCCTCTAATGTTGTTGGATCAATCAGGCCTTCAAAAACTTCAACAGACGAACCGAGATAATGACTATTTATGTCCCTTATCAGAGCTGCTGCTACTCCTTTATCTCCGAGGTGCGATATTCCTCCATCTACATTCGCTTTTGCTACATCTTCGATCGGAGCTATCCATCTCTTTGTCCTTGGTGTCCTTGCTAGTGGAACCTGTCCTCAGCTCGCTTGAACATTGGCAATTTCCAATTCTTCAATGTATCTATTTACGAAGCACATAGTGGACAGAGGGCTTTGAAACTCTTGATCGTGGATTGCCCATCGTCTAGCCCACCAAATCACCCACATGGTGATTAGAACCTTCGCTAGGTCTTCCTGTTTCAGCGTATCGAACAACCAAAAAAAGGCATACCTTTGGATCATCACTCCTGTTTGAGATCACATGTTCAAGCAGTGCTTCATCTCCAAGGGCCCACACACACCTTGCCATCCGACAGTTAAGCAATGAGTGCCTCCATGAATCGATGTCGGTATTGCATATAGTGCAGATGGGGGAATTAGCCATATTTCGAGCATGACGAACTTAAGCTGTGAGTATAGATGTATGAGCCAGCCTCCACACAAACAAACGTACCTTAGAAGGTACCTTTACTTTCCAGAGCGAGGTCCAAGACTTCTTCACGACTGGCTTTTGAATTTTCCTTGCAATGCTCCAACCAATCTTCTCTCTGTGTTTTAATGCATGATAACATCCTGTAGGCGGAACAGACAGTAAACACATCTCGCTTGTCATAGTGCCAAGACCAGAAATCTTCTTGAACCCTGGTGCTCAAAGGTATATTTTGGATGACCTCTACATCCGGTGCTATGAAGTGTTCAGAAAGAGCTTGTGTGTCCCATGTCCTGGTCGTGGGATTAATGAGATCTGCTACTCTTAAGGGTGGGTTAACCGACCGACAATATATGAGTCCGAGTTTATAGTCTCTCGGTAACCAGTTCTCTCCCCAAATATCAGTGTTCGTCCCCGATCCAATCCGCTTGATGAGACCCAAAGATAAAATGTCAATTTCCTCTCAAATCGATCTCCAAACCTGAGATGGCACCGATCCAAATGTAACGTCCAAAAAAAGACAGTTTGGATAATACCTCGCTTTGAGAACTTGCGCACTAAGAGACTCAGACTCCTGCATTAATCTCTATGCTTGACGAGCTAGAAGGGCTACATTAAAAAGCTCTATATCTTGAAAGCCCAAGGGCACGAGTGCACCTATATCTCACTTTGTGTGAGGCAGTAGCTCGGCTCGCCTAAAGGGTGTCGTTTTGTGGGCCGACACTATAGCCATTCGTCTTGCTTTTTTTCTTTTGTTTGTACTCCAAATAACTAACTAAATATATTCTTTAAAATAGTTTAGTTAATTTTATAATGTTCATGTAGTGCAACATAATTTTTCATGTGTTTGAAAAACATGTACGTGCCATTTAAAAGAAATTTATACAATGTATAAAAATGTTTGGTATTGTTTTTGTTTTACACCATTCAAAAGAATGAGCATGACATTTAAAAAAATGTTCACTCAGTTTCAAAAATATGTCTCTTACATTTTTTAAAACGTTTATATAATGCAGAAAGATGTTTACATAGTTTTAAAGATGTTTACCTTGTAATGCGTACAGTAAAATGTAAATTTTTAATACATATAGTAAAATGTAGTCATGTGTTAAAACAAAGAAAGAAAAGAAGGAATAAAATTCATGGAAGCCAAATAAACCTGTGAAAACCAAAGAAAGAAACAAAGAAAACCAAATAAGAAAATAAAAATAAAAATAAAAATGGAAGGAAACCACAACAAACAGTAATTAAAACTGGTAAAGAAACCACAAAGTAGAAAGACGAGCCCCATGCTACAGTATTGGGCCGACAAGTAGCTCCAGCGCCTTCCTCCGCCGCCGTCCTCCGACGGCTACCCTCCGCTGATGACCTCGGTCGTCAGTGGTGAGGGGGGTCGCCAGATCCACGCGTGTGGATTATTTTAGGCATTAGTTTTTTAGGATTTTGGGTTGTTCATCGTCATGGCTTCAGCGGTGGCGATGGCGGCACCGACTAATAAATCATCAGATCCTTCCCCAATGAGACGATTTGCTTTTGTGGTGGATTTGGAAACCTGACTGTTCAATCAAGGATGGTGCGGCGGCGACGGCATCCTCGCGGTGGACCTGTGTCCTCGGGCTCCGCCGTTGCAACGGTGTTTGCTTCAGCGCCGGCGTGGAGTGTGGGAGGTAGTTCAGGAACGGATGCAGATTATGGTCTGCATTGACGGCATCTAGAAGATAGTGGATCTGGGTTTGTAGTTCGTGGCAGGTAGATATGGTTTCCTCCTCCAACGTCTTAGTTGGGCGGGGGTGCCAGATCTGGAGTTCAATGGGTGTCCGGGGTGTTGCCCCGGTCTGATTCGTTCAATGGCAATGCCTTCGCCTTTATTGGCGAGCCACCTTGGAGGTCCCCAAAGCTGCATATCAACGATGGAGCCGTGTCGAGGTCGGGTGTGGAGGTGATCCGTCATTTTCTTCTTTGATGGCTGCTATGGTGGTGCCAGAGGCAGGTGACGGACGTTGGTGTCAAGCTCAGATGATTCTTCAGTCTTATTTATAATTTTACTTCTTAGCTGGTGTTCCTGTGTGCAAAGGCTGGCATTTTGCTGTCTTTTCAATTTTGTTAGGTCAGTATATGCGTAGCTTGTACTATGATCCTTATGATATAAATAAAACACGTATTATCATCAAAAAAAGTAGCGCCAGCGCCAGAGGCGTGCCAGACGTATCCCCTCCTGTTTCCTTCCATGTGATCTACGGTTTCAATTCTTTAGTTATCATGATTTAGCGAATGCACCTTGTAGCTCAAATTAGATTATAGTCTCTCCGTTTTACAATATAAGATCAATTTTTAAACTATGTTAGCTTGAAAACGATCTTATATTATGGACAGACCGACCAAGGGAGTATTCTGTAATAATGCTTTCCTACATTTTGGCAGATTATTGCAAGATGGTATGCTATACTAATTGTTGTCTGAAATCAAGATAGTTGACTGCATTTTGTTCGGTCAAACATATACCTGAGAGCAGAGTACCTACTTTATTTTGGCCATAAGTACATATTTGGGGTGCAAGAAAGTTTTCATTATACATAGCTGAATTCCT
Source organism: Triticum aestivum (assembly GCF_018294505.1). NCBI lineage: Eukaryota > Viridiplantae > Streptophyta > Magnoliopsida > Poales > Poaceae > Triticum > Triticum aestivum. The sequence continues at coordinate 591,173,873 of NC_057797.1, forward strand.
GCTGTTGTGTATTGGAAATATTAGCATTTTTTCGATTGGACTAATCCACGAGTAAATAATAAGCATGGCATAAAAGATATGCATCTTATAGCTATACCTAAGCATTCTAGCATGTACAGAACATAAAAGTGAACCATCTATTCACCTGTTAGCGACTTGTTAATTAATCCCTGATTAATTAATTCGTTTCTGAGCAGCAAAAATAAGCTTCGGCTCATTTCCGCAACCCGTGGTGCGCACGCGCATCGTGACGAGGCAAGGCGAGGCGGCGGCGGAGGAGGAACGCAAATGCACCACTCCTCTTCCCAAGCTCCCAATGGCAAGTGGTAGAGCAGCCATTATAAAGGGGTCTCAACTCTCCTTAACTAGCAAGGTGGGACTAAACTTTCCACCACCTGTCATCTCATACATGGGCCGATTAGTGTCTTATATGGGCCTAAGCCCATCCATAATCCAACAACCCCCCACCAGATCTCGAGGCTCATAAGTTTGTCAATTGTTCCAAACAATGTTTGATATATCAGAAATTTCAGTGGAGACTGTTAAGTCGAATTTCTACCTAGAGCAACAGGATTAGACTTCTTCACAACTGAACAATGAATTATGCCTTGAATTGTCAGTTTGGCGTGCAGAAGTTTCGCCTATTGTCAGCTGATACGTGGCTGTCGAAGGCTAAACCCCACGGGTGGAGCTTATTAGTCATACTCCGTACCTTCTCATGAGCTTACTAGAGATTACCCAATCTCATAGACTATGACCAGCAGTCGGGCTCACATAGGTGTGTTCCTCCAAAGAATGCTCTGTAGGTTAGCATCTTGCTTACATAAGCTTTGGAACACATTAAGACAAAAGTCAGCCTGCCTTACAGAATTAAGAGTATTACTGCATCTCCAACGGAATTTGTTTATTAAGGATACTCTCCTCAGTTGACCGCTGGATTGTTTTCCCAGGTCCTAATTCACAGGATCTCCGATCACATAGGTTGGGTTACCCCCATGGCAACTTACGTGGGTCTCATACCTATCTCCCTCGATGCATTTTCTATCACTATCCATGATGGCCTTTCGTAAAAGGGTCTGCCAGATTCTTAGCCGTCTAGATATAATCCAACGCTATCACTCCGGAGTTTCTTGATTTCCTGACAGATTTCAATCTTCTTCTTATGTGCTTTGTGGATTTCATGTTGTCCTTTGAGCTCTTAGCCTTGGCAATCACCATTTGATTGTCATAATTTATAAGGACAACCGGCACTGGTTTATCAACCACCAGCAAATCCATCAAAAGCTCTCAAAGCCATTCCGCTTCGACGCATGATGTGTCTAATGCTGTGAGTTCTGCTTCCATAGTCGATCTGGTTAAGATCGTCTGCTTGCAAGACTTCCAGGAAACAGCACCACCACCAAGTGTGAAGACATGTCCACTTGTGGCTTTCATCTCATCAACATCAGATATCCAATTCGAATCACTATACCCCTCAAGTACTGTCGGGTACCCAGAATAGTGAATTCCATAGTTCGCAGTACCTTGCAAATAACGCATCACTCGCTCAACAGCATGCCAATGCACATCTCCTGGATTCGAAACAAATCGGCTCAGTTTGCACACAGCAAATGAGATATCAGGACGAGTGGCACATGCTAGGTACATCAGTGAACCAACAACTTGAGAATATCTCAATTGATCTACAGTTGTGCCTTCGAACTTTCGAATTCACATGCTAGGATCATATGGTGTTGCAGAAGGTTTGCAGTCCGAATTGTTGGGGAACGTAGTAATTTCAAAAAAATTCCTACGCACATGCAAGATCATGGTGATGCATAGCAACGAGAGGGTAGAGTATCGTCCACGTACCCTCGTAGACCGTAAGCGAAAGCGTTATGAGAACGCGATTGATGTAGTCGAACGTCTTCACGATCCGACCGATCCAAGTACCGAACGCACGACACCTCCGAGTTCAACACACGTTCAGCTCGATGACGTCCCACGAACTCCGATCCAGCAGAGCTTCACAGGAGAGTTCCGTCATCACGATGGTGTGATGACGGTGATGATGTTGCTACTGACGCAGGGCTTCGCCTAAGCACCGCTACGATATGATCGAGGTGGATTGTGGTGGAGGGGGGCACCGCACACGGCTAAGGGATCAATGATCAACTTGTGTGTTCTAGGGTGCCCCCTGCCCCCGTATATAAAGGAGTAAGGGGAGGGGGCCGGGGCCTCATAGGATGCGCCCCAAGGGGGGAATCCTACTCCTACTAGGACTAGGTTCCCCCTTTCCTAGTCCAACTAGGAGGGGAAGGAAAGAGGAGGAGGGGAGAAGGAAAGAGGGGCCCGGCCCCCAAAGCCCTAAACCAATTTGGTTTGGGCCTATGGGGGGCGCACCCCACACTTCCTTGCTGCCCTCTCTTTCCACTAAGGCCCATGAAGACCCATTAACCCCTTCGGCAAATTTCCGTAACTCCCCGGTACTCCGAAAAATACTCGAATCACTCGGAACCTTTCCGATGTCCGAATATAGCCTTCCAATATATCGATCTTTACGTCTCAACCATTTCGAGATTCCTCACCATGTCCCCGATCTCATCCGGGACTCCTAACTACCTTCGGTACATCAAAACACATAAACTCATATTACCAAACGTTAAGCGTGTGGACCCTACGGGTTCAAGAACTATGTAGACATGACCGAGACACATCTCCGGTAAATAACCAATAGCGAAACCTGGATTCTCATATTGGTTCCTACAAATTCTACGAAGATCTTTAACGGTCAAAACCGCATAACGGTATACGTTGTTCCCTTTGTCATCAGTATGTTACTTGCCCGAGATTCGATCGTCGGTATCCTCATACCTAGTTCAATCTCGTTACCGGCAAGTCACTTTACTCATTCTATAATACATCATCCCGCAACTAACTCATTAGTCACAATGCTTGCAAGGCTTATAGTGATGTTCATTACTGAGAGGGTCCAGAGATACCTCTCCGACAATCGGAGTGACAAATCCTAATCTCGATCTATGCCAACTCAACAAGCACCATCAGAGACACCTGTAGAGCACCTTTATAATCAGCCAGTTACGTTGTGACGTTTGGTAGCACACAAAGTGTTCCTCCAATATTCGGGAGTTGAATCTCATAGTCAGAGGAACATGTATAAGTCATGAAGAAAGCAGTAGCAACAAACTAAACGATCATCGTGCTAAGCTAACGGAATGGGTCAAGTCAATCACATCATTCTCTAATGATGTGATCCCGTTAATCAAATGACAACTCATGTCTATGGTTAGGAAATATAACCATCATTGATTCAACGAGCTAGTCAAGTAAAGGCAAACTAGTGACACTCTGTTTGTCTATGTATTCACACATGTACTAAGTTTCCGGTTAATACAATTCTAGCATGAATAATAAACATTTATCATGATATAAGGAAATATAAATAACAACTTTATTATTGCCTCTAGGGCATATTTCCTTCACAAATATCCAAAACGGCTCAAAATCTTCTCAACATAGTGGGATTGCAAAAGTGTAATTCCATCCTCAGTATTTCTCAGTAGCTTGATGTTCAAGATAACATCAGCCACACCCAGGTCTTTCATCTCAAAATTATGAGATAGAAAGGCCTTGACCTCCTCAATGACCTTGAGGTGGGTCCCAAACATCAGTGTGTCATCGACATACAGACACAGTATAACTCCTTTGCCCCCACCATAGCGATAGTATACACATTTGTCAGCTTCGTTCACAACAAAGCCAGCAGATGTCAGAGTAGTGTTGAACTTCTCATGCCATTGCTTAGGCGCTTGTTTCAGGCCATACAAAGATTTCACTAGCTTACACACCTTTCTTTCCTGACCATTTACTACAAAGACATCTGGTTGTTGCATGTAAATTTCCTCATCTAGCTCTCCGTTAAGGAAAGCCGTCTTAACGTCCATATGATGAACGAGAAGACCATGCGAGGCAGCCAAAGCGAGTAACACTCGAATGGTTGTCAGCCTAGCCACATGTGAGTAAGTGTCGAAAAAATCCTCTTCTTCCTTTTGGGTATAACCCTTGGCCACAAGCCTAGCCTTGTACTTCTCAACAGTACCATCGGGCCTAAACTTCTTCTTATACACCCACTTACATCCTAATGGTTGACAACCATAAGGACGATTAGTGATCTCCCATGCCCCGTTAGCCAAGATGGAATCCATCTCGCTACGGACCACATCCTTCCAGCAGTCAGCATCCGGAGATGCATAAGCTTCTGAAATGGAACTGGAAGTGTCATCATCCACGAGGTACACGAGGAAATCATCACCAAAAGACTTTGCAATCCTTTGTCTCTTGCTCCTAACAGGAGCTTCCTCATCATCCTCCGTGGAACTCTCATTACTTTTATGTTCATAATATTCCATCGGAATGGCAGGTTCAGGAGTCTCATTAGATTCTAGTCTAGAAATGATATGCATATCTCTCATGGGGAAAATATCCTCAAAGAATGTAGCATCCCTAGACTCTATAATTGTACCGACCTTTTGGTCAGCTACCTCAGATTTCACCACTAGAAATCTATAGCCAACGCTATGCTTGGCATAGCCAAGAAAAACACGGTCCACGGTCTTTGGTCCCAACTTGCGCTTTTTGATTATCGGCACGTTGACTTTCGCCAAACAGCCCCAAGTGCGCAAGTAAGAGAGTGTAGTTCTTTTCTTTTCCCATTGCTCATAGGGAGTAGTTTCATTATCCTTTGTGGGAACTTTATTCAAGACATGACATGATGTCAATACAACCTCCCCCCCACCATGCCTTGGATAAACCCGATGTATCCAACATGGCGTTAACCAAATCAGTTAGAGTACGGTTTTTCCGTTCGGCAACCCCATTTGACTGGGGTGAGTAGGGAGGCGTCCTCTCATGAATAATACCATGTTCTGCACAGAATAAATCAAACTCATTAGAAAAGTACTCTCCTCCATGATCAGACCGGACTCGTTTTATTTTCTTCTCAAGTTGGTTCTCAACTTCAGCCTTATATACTTTAAAGTAGTGTAGAGCCTCATCCTTAGTATTTAACAAATACACATAGCAGAATCTAGTGGAATCATCAATTAGAGTCATGAAGTATTTCTTTCCACCTTTAGTCAACACACCATTCATCTCACAGAGATCTGAGTGTATGAGCTCTAATGGTGCCAGGTGTCTCTCCTTTGCAAACTTGTGAGGCTTATGAGGTTGCTTAGCTTGCACACACGCATGGCACTTGGAGCCTTTGGCTAAAGTGAAACTCGGGATTAAGTCCATCTTAGCTAGCCACGTCATACAACCGAAATTTATGTGACAAAGACGTGAATGTCAAACCTCAGATTCGTTCACATTAGAATGAATTTGGTTCACAACTTTATTACAGAAATCCTCTAGGGAAAGGCGGAACAAACCACCACAATCATATCCCTTTCCAACAAATAGTCCATACCGAGATACGACTACTTTGTTAGACTCAAATACTAACTTAAACCCTTCTTTACATAGAAGGGAGCCACTAACGAGATTCTTCTTTATGACGGGGACATGCTGCACGTTCTTCAGTTGCACGATCTTTTCCGAAGTAAACTTCAGATCTATCGTGCCAACACCATGAACAGAAGCATGCGAGCCATTCCCCATCAGGACGGAACAATCTCGTGCGATCTGGTAAGAAGAAAACAAAGACACATCAACACACACATGAATATTGGCCCCAGTGTCAATCCACCAGTCGGTGGACTGACAAACTGAAAGTATGGTAAACAGATTACCATACCCACATGCCGCATCATCATTGCTTAGAGTGACATTCACAGACTTGGAGTCCTGTGCTGGCTTCTTGTACTTGTTTGGGCACTTGTTTTTGAAGGAAATATGCCCTAGAGGCAATAATAATGTTATTATTTTATTTCCTTATATCATGATAAATGTTTATTATTCATGCTAGAATTGTATTATCCGGAAACATAATACTTGTGTGAATACATAGACAAACCAAACGTCACTAGTATGCCTCTACTTGACTAGCTCGTTAATCGAAGATGGTTATGTTTCCTAACCATAGACATGTGTTGTCATTTGATTAATGGGATCACATCATTAGGAGAATGATGTGATTGACATGACCCATTCCATTAGCTTAGCACTCGATCATTTAATATGTTGCTATTGCTTTCTTCATGACTTATACATGTTCCTATGACTATGAGATTATGCAACTCCCGTTTGCCGGAGGAACACTTTGTGTGCTACCAAACGTCACAATGTAACTGTGTGATTATAAAGGAGCTCTACAGGTGTCTCCAAAGGTACATGTTGGGTTGGCGTATTTCGAGATTAGGATTTGTCACTCCGATTGTCGGAGAGGTATCTCTGGGCCCTCTCGGTAATGCACATCACATAAGCCTTGAAAGCATTACAACTAATGAGTTAGTTGCAAGATGATGTATTACGAAATGAGTAAAGAGACTTGCCGGTAATGAGATTGAACTAGGTATTGAGATACCGACGATCGAATCTCGGGCAAGTAACATACCGATGACAAAGGGAACAACATATGTCGTTATGCGGTCTGACCGATAAAGATCTTCGTAGAATATGTGGGAGCCAATATAAGCATCCAGGTTCCGTTATTGGTTATTGACCGGAGACGTGTCTCGGTCATGTCTACATTGTTCTCGAACCCGTAGGGTCCGCACACTTAAGGTTTTGATGACAGTTATATTATGAGTTTATGCATTTTGATGTACCAAAGTTTGTTCGGAGTCCCGGATGTGATCACGGACATGACGAGGAGTCTCGAAATGGTCGAGACATAAAGATTGATATATTGGAAGCCTATATTTGGATATCGGAAGTGTTCCGGGTGAAATCGGGATTTTACCAGAGTACCGGGAGGTTACCGGAACCCCCCGGGAGGTATATGGGCCTTAGTGGGCTTTAGTGGAAGAGAGGAGAGGTGGCCAGGGCTGGGCCGCGCGCCCCTCCCCCCCTAGTCCGAATAGGACAAGGAGAGGGGGGCGGCGCCCCCCTTCCTTCTCTCTCTCCTCTTTCCCCCTCCCGAATCCTATTCCAACTAGGAAAGGGGGGAATCCTACTCCCGGTGGGAGTAGGACTCCTCCTGGCGCACCCTCCTCCTGGCCGGCCGCACGTCCCCCTGCTCCTTTATATACGGGGGCCGGGGGCACCCCTAGACAGACAAGTTGATCCACGTGATCATATTCTTAGCCGTGTGCGGTGCCCCCTTCCACCATAATCCTCGATAATATTGTAGCGGTGCTTAGGCAAAGCCCTGCGACGGTAGTACATCAAGATCGTCACCACGCCGTCGTGCTGATGGAACTCTTCCCCGACACTTTGCTGGATCGGAGTCCGGGGATCGTCATCGAGCTGAACGTGTGCTAGAACTCGGAGGTGCCGTAGTTTCGGTGCTTGATCGGTCGGGCCGTGAAGACGTACGACTACATCAACCGCGTTGTGCTAACGCTTCCGCTGTCGGTCTACAAGAGTACGTAGATCACACTCTCCCCTCTCGTTGCTATGCATCACCATGATCTTGCGTGTGCGTAGGATTTTTTTTGAAATTACTACGTTCCCCAACAGTGGCATCCAAGCCTAGGTTTTATGTGTTGATGTTATATGCACGAGTAGAACACAAGTGAGTTGTGGGCGATATAAGTCATACTGCTTACTAGAATGTCATACTTTGGTTCGGCGGTATTGTTGGACGAAGCGGTCCGGACCGACATTACGCGTTCGCTTACGCGAGACCGGTTCTCCCAACGTGCTTTGCACAAAGGTGGCTAGCGGGTGACAGTTTCTCCAACTTTAGTTGAACCGAGTGTGGCTATGCCCGGTCCTTGCGAAGGTTAAAACAACACCAACTTGACAAACTATCGTTGTGGTTTTGATGCGTAGGTAAGATTGGTTCTTGCTTAAGCCCGTAGCAGCCACGTAAAACTTGCAACAACAAAGTAGAGGACGTCTAACTTGTTTTTGCAGGGCATGTTGTGATGTGATATGGTCAAGACATGATGCTATATTTTATTGTATGAGATGATCATGTTTTGTAACCGAGTTATCGGCAACTGGCAGGAGCCATATGGTTGTCGCTTTATTGTATGCAATGCAATCGCGCTGTAATGCTTTACTTTATCACTAAGCGGTAGCGATAGTCGTGGAAGCATAAGATTGGCGAGACGACAATGATGCTACGATGGAGATCAAGGTGTCGCGCCGGTGACGATGGTGATCACGACAGTGCTTCAAAGATGGAGATCACAAGCACAAGATGATGATGGCCATATCATATCACTTATATTGATTGCATGTGATGTTTATCTTTTATGCATCTTATCTTGCTTTGATTAACGGTAGCATTATAAGATGATCTCTCACTAGTTATCAAGAAGTTTTCTCCCTGAGTATGCACCATTGCGAAAGTTCTTCGTGCTGAGACACCACGTGATGATCGGGTGTGATAGGCTCTACGTTCAAATACAACGAGTGCAAAACAGTTGCACACATGGAATACTCAGGTTATACTTGACGAGCCAAGCATATACAGATATGGCCTCGGAACACGGAGACCGAAAGGTCGAGCGTGAATCATATAGTAGATATGATCAACATAGTGATGTTCACCAATGAAACTACTCCATCTCACGTGATGATCGGACATGATTTAGTTGATTTGGATCACGTAATCACTTAGAGGATTAGAGGGATGTCTATCTAAGTGGGAGTTCTTTAAGTAATATGATTAATTGAACCTAAATTTATCATGAAACTTAGTACCTGATAGTATCTTGCTTGTTTATGTTTGATTGTAGATAGATGGCCCGTGCTGTTGTTCCGTTGAATTTTAATGTGTTCCTTGAGAAAGCAAAGTTGAAAGATGATGGTAGCAATTACACGGACTGGGTCCGTAACTTGAGGTTTATCCTCATTGTTGCACAGAAGAATTACGTCCTGGAAGCACCGCTGGGTGCCAGGCCTGCTGCTGGAGCAACACCAGATGTTATGAACGTCTGGCAGAGCAAAGCTGATGACTACTCGATAGTTCAGTGTGCCATGCTTTACGGCTTAGAATTGGGACTTCAACGACGTTTTGAACGTCATGGAGCATATGAGATGTTCCAGGAGTTGAAGTTAATATTTCAAGCAAATGCCTGGATTGAGAGATATGAAGTCTCCAATAAGTTCTATAGCTGCAAGATGGAGGAGAACAGTTCTGTCAGTGAGCATATACTCAAAATGTCTGGGTATAATAATCACTTGATTCAATTGGGAGTTAATCTTTCAGATGATTGCGTCATTGACATAATTCTCCAATCACTTCCACCAAGCTACAAGAGCTTCGTGATGAACTATAATATGCAAGGGATGAATAAGACTATTCCCGAGCTCTTCGCCATGCTGAAAGCTGCGGAGGTACAAATCAAGAAGGAGCATCAAGTGTTGATGGTCAACAAGACCACTAGTTTCAAGAAAAAGGGCAAAGGGAAGAAGAAGGGGAACTTCAAAAAGAACAGCAAGCAAGTTGCTACTCAAGAGAAGAAACCCAAACCTGGACCTAAGCCTGAAACTGAGTGCTTCTACTGCAAGCAGACTGGTCACTGGAAGCGGAACTGCCCCAAGTATTTGGCGGATAAGAAGGATGGCAAGGTGAACAAAGGTATATGTGATATACATGTTATTGATGTGTACCTTACTAATGCTCGCAGTAGCACCTGGGTATTTGATACTGGTTCTGTTGCTAATATTTGCAACTCGAAACAGGGACTACGGATTAAGCGAAGATTGGCTAAGGACGAGGTGACGATGCGCGTGGGAAATGGTTCCAAAATCGATGTGATCGCAGTCGGCGCGCTACCTCTACATATACCTTCGGGATTAGTATTAGACCTAAATAATTGTTATTTGGTGCCAGCGTTAAGCATGAACATTATATCTGGATCTTGTTTGATGCGAGATGGTTATTCATTTAAATCAGAGAATAATGGTTGTTCTATTTACATGAGTAATATCTTTTATGGTCATGCACCCTTAAAGAGTGGTCTATTCTTATTAAATCTCGATAGTAGTGACACACATATTCATAGTGTTGAAACCAAAAGATGCAGAGTTGATAATGATAGTGCAACTTATTTGTGGCACTGCCGTTTGGGTCATATCGGTATAAAGCGCATGAAGAAACTCCATACTGATGGGCTTTTGGAACCACTTGATTATGAATCACTTGGTACTTGCGAACCGTGCCTTATGGGTAAGATGACAAAAACACCGTTCTCCAGTACTATCGAGAGAGCAACAGATTTATTGGAAATCATACATACAGATGTATGTGGTCCGATGAATGTTGAGGCTCGTGGTGGATATCGTTATTTTCTCACCTTCACAGATGACTTAAGCAGATATGGGTATATCTACTTAATGAAACATAAGTCTGAAACATTTGAAAAGTTCAAAGAATTTCAGAATGAAGTTGAAAATCATCGTAACAAGAAAATAAAATTCCTACGATCTGATCGTGGAGGAGAATATTTGAGTTACGAGTTTGGTGTACATTTAAAACAATGTGGAATAGTTTCACAACTCACGCCACCCAGAACACCATGGCGTAATGGTGTGTCCGAACGTCGTAATCGTACTTTACTAGATATGGTGCGATCTATGATGTCTCTTACTGATTTACCACTATCGTTTTGGGGATATGCTCTAGAGACGGCCGCATTCACGTTAAATAGGGCACCATCAAAATCCGTTGAGATGACGCCATATGAACTGTGGTTTGGCAAGAAACCAAAGTTGTTGTTTCTAAAAGTTTGGGGCTGCGATGCTTATGTGAAAAAACTTCAACCTGATAAGCTCGAACCCAAATCGGAGTAATGTGTCTTCATAGGATATCCAAAGGAAACTATTGGATACACCTTCTATCACAGATCCGAAGGCAAGACTTTTGTTGCTAAATTCGGAAACTTTCTAGAGAAGGAGTTTATCTCAAAAGAAGTGAGTGGGAGGAAAGTAGAACTTGATGAGGTAACTATACCTGCTCCCTTATTGGAAAGTAGTACATCACAGAAACCAGTTTCTGTGACACCTACACCAATTAGTGAGGAAGCTAATGATAATGATCATGAAACTTCAGAACAAGATACTACTGAACCTCGTAGATCAACCAGAGTAAGATCCGCGCCAGAGTGGTACGGTAATCCTGTTCTGGAAGTCATGCTACTAGATCATGATGAACCTACGAACTATGAAGAAGCGATGGTGAGCCCAGATTCCGCAAAATGGCTTGAAGCCATGAAATCTGAGATGGGATCCATGTATGAGAACAAAGTATGGACTTTGGTTGACTTGCCCAATGATTGGCAAGCAATTGAGAATAAATGGATCTTCAAGAAGAAGACTAACGCTGACGGTAATATTACTGTCTACAAAGCTCGACTTGTCGCAAAAGGTTTTCGGCAAGTTCAAGGGGTTGACTACGATGAGACCTTCTCACCCGTAGCGATGCTTAAGTCTGTCCGAATCATGTTAGCAATTGCCGCATTTTATGATTATGAAATTTGGCAAATGGATGTCAAAATTGCATTCCTGAATGGATTTCTGCAAGAAGAGTTGTATATGATGCAGCCGGAAGGTTTTGTCGATCCAAAGGGAGCTAACAAAGTGTGCAAGCTCCAGCGATCCATTTATGGACTGGTGCAAGCCTCTCGGAGTTGGAATAAACGCTTTGATAGTGTGATCAAAGCATTTGGTTTTGTACAGACGTTTGGAGAAGCCTGTATTTACAAGAAAGTGAGTGGGAGCTCTATAGCATTTCTGATATTATATGTAGATGACATATTGCTAATCGGAAATGATATAGAATTTCTGGATAGCATAAAAGGATACTTGAATAAGAGTTTTTCAATGAAAGACCTCGGTGAAGCTGCTTACATATTGGGCATTAAGATCTATAGAGATAGATCAAGACGCTTAATTGGACTTTCACAAAGCACATACCTTGACAAAGTTTTGAAGAAGTTCAAAACGGATCAAGCAAAGAAAGGATTCTTGCCTGTGTTACAAGGTGTGAAATTGAGTAAGACTCAATCCCCGACCAATGCAGAAGATAGAGAGAAAATGAAAGATGTTCCCTATGCTTCAGCCATAGGCTCTATCATGTATGCAATGCTGTGTACCTGACCTGATGTGTGTCTTGCTATAAGTCTAGCAGGGAGGTACCAAAGTAATCCAGGAGTGGATCACTGGATAGCGGTCAAGAACATCCTGAAATACCTGAAAAGGACTAAGGATATGTTTCTCGTATATGGATGTGACAAAGAGCTCATCGTAAATGGTTATGTTGATGCAAGCTTTGACACTGATCCGGACGATTCTAAGTCGCAAACCGGATACGTGTTTACATTAAACGGTGGAGTTGTTAGTTGGTGCAGTTCTAAACAAAGTGTTGTGGCGGGATCTACATGTGAAGCGGAGTACATGGCTGCTTCGGAAGCAGCAAACAAAGGAGTCTGGATGAAGGAGTTCATATCCGATCTAGGTGTCATACCTAGTGCATCGGGTCCAATGAAAATCTTTTGTGACAATACTGGTGCAATTGCCTTGGCAAAGGAATCCATATTTCACAAGAGAACCAAGCACATCAAAAGACGCTTCAATTCCATCCGGGATCTAGTCCAGGTGGGAGACATAGAGATTTGCAAGATACATACGGATCTGAATATAGCAGACCCGTTGACTAAGCCTCTTCCACGAGCAAAACATGATCAACACCAAAGCTCCATGGGTGTTAGAATCATTACTGTGTAATCTAGATTATTGACTCTAGTGCAAGTGGGAGACTGAAGGAAATATGCCCTAGAGGCAATAATAATGTTATTATTTTATTTCCTTATATCATGATAAATGTTTATTATTCATGCTAGAATTGTATTATCCGGAAACATAATACTTGTGTGAATACATAGACAAACCAAACGTCACTAGTATGCCTCTACTTGACTAGCTCGTTAATCGAAGATGGTTATATTTCCTAACCATAGACATGTGTTGTCATTTGATTAATGGGATCACATCATTAGGAGAATGATGTGATTGACATGACCCATTCCATTAGCCTAGCACCCGATCGTTTAATATGTTGCTATTGCTTTCTTCATGACTTATACATGTTCCTATGACTATGAGATTATGCAACTCCCGTTTGCCGGAGGAACACTTTGTGTGCTTCCAAATGTCACAACGTAACTGGGTGATTATAAAGGAGCTCTACAGGTGTCTCCAAAGGTACATGTTGGGTTGGCGTATTTCGAGATTAGGATTTGTCACTCCGATTGTCGGAGAGGTATCTCTGGGCCCTCTCGGTAATGCACATCACATAAGCCTTGCAAGCATTACAACTAATGAGTTAGTTGCAAGATGATGTATTACGAAACGAGTAAAGAGACTTGCCGGTAACGAGATTGAACTAGGTATTGAGATACCGACGATCGAATCTCGGGTAAGTAACATACCGATGACAAAGGGAACAACGTATGTTGTTATGCAGTCTGACCGATAAAGATCTTCGTAGAATATGTGGGAGCCAATATAAGCATCCAGGTTCCGCTATTGGTTATTGACTGGAGACGTGTCTCGGTCATGTCTACATTATTCTCGAACCCGTAGGGTCCGCACGCTTAAGGTTTTGATGATAGTTATATTATGAGTTTATGCATTTTGATGTACCAAAGTTTGTTCGGAGTCCCGGATGTGATCACGGACATGACGAGGAGTCTCGAAATGGTCGAGACATAAATATTGATATATTGGAAGCCTATATTTGGATATCGGAAGTGTTCCGGGTGAAATCGGGATTTTACCGGAGTACCGGGAGGTTACCGGAACCCCCCGGGAGGTATATGGGCCTTAGTGGGCTTTAGTGGAAGAGAGGAGAGGTGGCCAGGGCTGGGCCGCGCGCCCCTCCCCCTAGTCCGAATAGGACAAGGAGAGGGGGCGGCGCCCTCCCTTCCTTCTCTCTCTCCTCTTTCCCCCTCCCGAATCCTATTCCAACTAGGAAAGGGGGGAATCCTACTCCCGGTGGGAGTAGGACTCCTCCTGGCGCGCCCTCCTCCTGGCCGGCTGCACCTCCCCCTGCTCCTTTATATACGGGGGCAGGGGGCACCCCTAAACACACAAGTTGATCCACGTGATCATATTCTTAGCCGTGTGCGGTGCCCCCTTCCACCATAATCCTCGATAATATTGTAGCGGTGCTTAGGCGAAGCCCTGCGACAGTAGTACATCAAGATCGTCACCACGCCATCGTGCTGACGGAACTCTTCCCCGACACTTTGCTGGATCGGAGTCCGGGGATCGTCATCGAGCTAAACGTGTGCTAGAACTCGGAGGTGTCGTAGTTTCGGTGCTTGATCGGTCGGGCCGTGAAGACGTACGACTACATCAACCGCGTTGTGCTAACGCTTCCGCTGTCGGTCTACAAGAGTACGTAGATCACACTCTCCCCTCTCGTTACTATGCATCACCATGATCTTGCGTGTGCGTAGGAATTTTTTTGAAATTACTTCCGTCCCCAACATTTTTCCCAATGTTCATCTGAACCACAAGTAAAGCAGCCATCTCTCTTTTTGTCTTTCTTCTTACCCTTCTTCTTAAAGGTAGTATTCTGCTGGACAGAGTTCTTTCCCTTGAACTTGTGGAAGTTCTTCTGCACCACATTGACGCTAGAAGAACCCTCTGCCCCTTTCACGTCTGAGTCCTTTGCTCTCGAGTTCTGCTCAACATTGAGATGACCGATGACATCCTCAACATAGAATTCACGTCTCAAGTGCTTGAGAGAAGTAGCAAAGTTCCTCCAACTAGGAGGGAGTTTTGCAATAATGCAACCCGCGACAAACTTGTCCGGTAACTCACACTTCAGGAGCTCCAGCTCCTTAGCAATGCACTGTATCTCATGAGCCTGGTCCAATACAGAACGGTTATCAACCATCCTGTAATCATGGAACTGCTCCATGGCATACATCTCACTACCAGCATTGGTTGCGCCGAATTTGACTTCGAGCGCATCCCACAAGTTTTTGGCAACCCCCATATGAATATAGGCGTCAATCAGCTTGTCTCCAATCACACTCAGAACTGCTCCCAGAAAGATTGTGGTTGCCTCCCTAAACACCTTCTCCTGTTCAGGAGCAATCATTTCTGTGAGGGACACACCACTAACCCAGAACACGTTCATCGTTGTGAGCCACAAGGTGGTCTTAGTCTGCCAACGCTTAAAATGCGTCCCGGTAAACTTTTCCGGTTTCAGAGTAGCAGCAAAGCCTTGAATCGAAAAGTGCCTAAAATAAGGTTTTTGGATTGTTGGAAATATTAGCACTTTTCCGATTAGACTAATCCACGAGTAAACAGTAAGCATGGCATAAAACGTATGCATCTCATAGCTATACCTAAGCATACTAGCACGTACAGAATATAGAATCGAACCATCTATGAGCAACACATATACGGCTAGCATAAGTACGAGTAAACGAGGGATGAACATATCATACCCTCCGGTTGGCCAGGCCAACGCGGCGGCGGCAGCAGCAGCCTCGGCGTCGTCCATGGCCTTCTTCTTAGCGGCGGCGTCGTCGGCCATGGTGTCGATGCAGGGGAAGTAGTGGAAGCAGAGGCGAACGGAGTTGGGGACGGATCGGGAGCAGTCGCGTCAAGATGCTCCCCAAAAACCTTATTGCCGTTCTCCTGGGCAGGATCTCAAACGACAGGGTTCCGAAGGCACCTGCTCTCCCGACCAGCCGTGCACGCGGTCATCGGGATGGGGTCGCCGGAGGCAGCACCGAGTGAGGAACAGTAGATGACGGCTAGGTCACGCGAGAGGGAGTGAGTGAACCGAAGTGGGTTACTTCACTGGCTAGAGCCTTCTTATATAGTCCGTCGGGGAGGAAGTCGTGGGCCTAGCGGAGGCCCACAACCGAGTCAACCCACTCCCGGCAACGCAAGTCAGCCCACAGTCCAACGTCTCGGACAGTGGCCCACCTGTTAGCGACTCGTTAATTAATCCCTGGTTAATTAATTCGTTCCTGAGCGGCAAAAATAAGCTTCGGCTCGGTTCATTCCCGCAACCCGCGGCGCGCGCGCGTCGTGACGAGGCGGGCGGCGGCGAAGGAGGAGCGTGCGTGTACCACTCCTCTTCCCAAGCTCCCAATGGCAAGTGATAGAGCAACCCTTATAAAGGGGTTTCAACTCTCCTCAACTAGCAAGGTAGGACTAAACTTCCCACCACATGCCATCTCATACATGGGCCTCAAGATTAACCAGGGAATAGTGTCTTATATGGGCCTAAGCCCATCCATAATCCAACACCGTGCTCACACGATATGAACCTACACACTATTCATGTGTCTCCGCAGTGAATTCCCGCTGCATTCAAGAAGGAAGACCACCGAGACACATTTTTATTTTATATTTACAAAATGTGTCTCCGTGGTCTTCCTTCTTAATGCAAGTTTCCGTTGTTTCCAATTCTTATGTGCCATCTCTACTATATCGCGAGCTCAATTTAATATCATGTGTTAGAATATATCTGAGGCCACCGTAGATTATCCGAGGCCAAGCAATCACACGAGCACGACACCGAGATTTGTTAACGAGATTCACCGATATGGCTACATCTTCGGGGCCTGACTATGGTCACTCTTTCTCATGACACCGCTACAATATCGCACCCGATCGCCCTGGACGCCAGCTTCCCGTGCGTTCCTGTGCTATTATGTTGGCACAGGTTACATCGTGTGTCTACCCCTGCTATATATGAGATGCTTAGGATACAAGTGTCCTCCTTTTCTAAAAAAAGGATACAAGTGTCCTATTAGGACATGGCTCCACATTCTATCTAAGCACAATACAACTACAAGTCCAACTGTAACCTACCTTGTATAAAATATTCGACACAACTCTAACATCATGCAGTGAGATAATGTTCGGGAGTTGTGCCCAGGATCGTCTGGTTCTTGCCTGCAAATAAAAAGGATCATCTGGTTTCAGGTGACAGAGAACACTTAACATCATGTTGGACCTTAATCCGATCAACACTTTTCTTAACACAGTACAATCGAAGTCGCTCACATACGCAAACTTACACATCAATCCGATCAGCATGCTGCCATTCACGATGCAAAGCTTCCATCGTACAGGTAAGTTAATACTGCATGTATTGTACTCTTCGTAATGGCAACCATGAGTTCAGCTAATTGGTAAACTTTTAAGTTACATCTATTACAAGTGATGTCTGAATGTTGAACTAGCAACATTGATCAGGTAATGCTTACTGAGCAAACGGTCCAACGGTGCACAGTACCAAGAACAGGAGAACCAGTAACAATTGATACGGATTTCCAATCAATGGATCTTCTTACCTTTGAACCAGAACCTTTAGCTATTTCGTGAAAAGATGAGCATGATAGGGAGCAGAAAAGATGATCATGACCATGAACAAGGGAGAAGGAGACGACGGCCACGGGCCACGGAGAAGAAGAATCGTTGTGCTAATCGAGCTACTCAACGAGGATGAGCATATTAGGGAGCAGAAAAGATGACCACAACCACGAGAGGAGACGATATGTTAGAGATGGTTAGTGTTGAACCAAACCTATATGCCTCTGTTGCAACACACGGGCAATTAACTACTGCCTCGTAACATCCAGCGAAAGGGGGCGAATCGTATTTACCACCCTTATGCGGCAAATAAACGAGCATTTGCTGAAGGATATACTCAGCGGGCCAGCCCACTATTTCTGTTCTCTTTTTTTCCCTTTTCTTTTATTATCAGAAATTTCCCAAGAAAATTACAAACATGCTCATTTATTTTATTTTTGGCTTTTCCTTAGAATATGGTTTATGTTTCAAAATATGTTCACCTTATATTATAAAAATGTTCATCCTATATTATAAAATGTTCATCACATATTATAAAAGTGTCCAATATGTATTTTAAAAAGTTCCTCGTGTATTATAAAATGTTCATCCCATATTATAAAAATGTTTAACACGTATTTAAAAAACGTTCATAACATATTATAATAAAAACAATATATTTTTAAAATGTTCATTGTAAATTATAAACAAGTTCATCCTATATTATAAAAAAGTTCAACGTGCATTTAAAAAAAATTCATTGCGTATTATAAAAATGTTCAATATGGTTGGGTGTATTATAAAAATGTCATCCCATATAATATTATGATTCAACATGTTTTTAAGCATGTTCATCATGTATTTTAAAAATCCCCATGAATTTTAAAATTTTCATAAATTTGAAAAAGTTCATCATTTTGAAAAAAATCTAGAATTTGAGACAAGTTCACAAATTTAAAAAAAACTTCAAAAAATTGGGAAAAAGTTCACAAATTCCGAGCAATTTTTAAAAAAATGTGATCAGGTTTTTCCAAATGTGAACATTTTTCGTAATTCTGAACATTGTTGGAAAATCAAACCCCGTTTGCTATAGTGACACAGAAAGATCAAGTTGTGAACCTCATGTTTTGGTAGTAACCAACATAACCAACTTGGACAGCTTGCCTTCCGTGCTTATTTACTTTTTTTCTTCTTCTTTTTGTTGTGCGTCAAATTGTAGCGCTAAAAAGAGGACCCCGGTTTATGCTTTTTTTTTGGTTTTCTAGATCATTTTTATTCGGCTTTTCCTTTTTTTCTTTATGTTTTCCTTTCTTTTTCATTTTTCTTAAATTGATGATTTTTTTTCAAATCTGATGATTTTTTTTTCCAATTCGATGAACTCCTTTTCAAAATCAATGAACTTTTGTGAACAATATTTCCAAATTTTCGACAAACTTTTCAAAATTGTTGAACTTTTCTTAAATTTGTGAACTTTTCAAAAATCCATGAACATTTTTAAATTCTTTAAATTTTTTATTTTCTGTGATTTTTTTTATTTTTTCCTATATCTTTTTCCAAAGTCAACGGTTGATCGGTCAAACTGGTCAACCGCTACCAGTCAAGTGCGATCGAGCGACCAGAAGAAAACCGGTCAAATGCAATCAAGCGATCGCCTTCTACATGGCCCGGCCCACGAGGGTGTGCGTGTGAGCACAAGCAACGCCGATTAGGAGCTCCCTAATATCTGGTGTAACGCCCCAAGACTGGAGCTTCAGATACCTTCCTTGGATTCCGAGTTTTGTTGGTGTTTTGTTTGGTTCGTTGCATTCATCATTACATCATGTGCATTGCATCATGTCATCATGCAACCCGGTTTAAAA
The DNA here is from genome assembly GCF_018294505.1 of Triticum aestivum. Taxonomy (NCBI): domain Eukaryota; kingdom Viridiplantae; phylum Streptophyta; class Magnoliopsida; order Poales; family Poaceae; genus Triticum; species Triticum aestivum. Next base: position 591,193,174 of record NC_057797.1, read on the forward strand.
ACTCAACTAAATTAAATGGCATGGATCTCCGATTCCATTTAAATCGAGGGAAGAGTGACTTCTCTTTATAACATATCCTCCCGATAGTAGGGGGCTATATTCAATATTTCTTTAATTTTAAATTCACCATAACACACTTGCAAAAATCCTAATGCCTTTGTTATCACAACCCTTGGCCTCGAACTTAGTCCGTAGATTCTTTCGTCATTTTCCGGAGCTCCACCAAAAATCCGAACATTTTTGGACACTTCTATAACCAAGCCCTAGTTCAAACCCTTTTGAATTAAATTCAAACGAGTTTGAATTACATCTTTCAATCTTGCCTCTCCTATTTTTCGTGGACCGTGCACATTTTTACGAGTCCGTGAAAATTATTCCCATGCCCAGATTCCACCCCTACCTTCTCTTTCGTTTCTCCCTCTTTTTCTGTTTTGTTTTAATATGGAAAAGAGTAAGAGAGGAATGAGAGAGAGAGGAGTTCAGCTTAGTCCAGCCGGCCCAGTCCCTAGGCCCAACTCCTGCGGCCTGACCTAGCCGGCGCAAGAGGCCTGCCCGATCTCCTCGTTCCCCCTGCCCGCTAGCCTTTTCCTCGATCCCCTCCTCCCTGTCTCCCTTCTCGCGCCGCCAGAGAGAGAGAGAGGGACCGACAGCGCTAGGCTGCCCGACCCCCCATCTCCCGATTTCTCGCTCTCTCCTTCCTCGCGCTTGCCTTCCCTTGCGCCGCTCTCTCCCCTCCATCCTCCTTCCGCCGCCACGCACACACACAGAGAGGAGCGAGGGCTCCTCACGCCCGCTCCTCGCGTGCCGCGCCCTCAAGCTCCCTGATCCGCCGCCCCTGCTATGGCCGCCACTCCGGTCAAGTTCCTCGCCGGATCCGGTGACCTCCGCCTTGAACCCGTCGTCTCCGTCCCGTTTCGTGCCTTCTCCGTCCATGCCCTCCTCCACCAGCAGCGTCGCCGCCTCCGTCCGGTTCCTCTCATGCCGTCGCCCTGTTTTCCCCTGCTTCGAACAAGGAGGCGCGCTGCCGCGCGTTGAACCCTCCTCTGCCTCGCACGGAGTCTAGCTCCAGCAACGCCCGTGGACCGTGAACCGCGCCAAGACCAGTGTCAAACCTCTGCTTTGTCCTATACCGCGCCCAGTACCACGACCATTACATTCCGTTTCTTCACTGCCAAGGCCGAGAGAACGCCAAGTACCAGGATGACAACGACCCATCAAGTTCATCTACGCGCGTGTACCACTACGTCGGAGACCTTGGATGCACCAAGTTCCACTACCGCAAGTCGGACCCCGAACGATCGACGTCTCATGGACCGTGTACAACTACCATCGCCCGAAGACATTGGAGTCATCGAGTACCTCTCCGAAAATGAACGTGCATGACTACCGTCGCAAAACGAGACCGTCAAGACCCGACCGACAAGTACCCCGACGACCCTGAACATATATGGTCATGTACAACTACCATCTCCGAAGAACCGTGTAACGGGACCGCCAAGTTCGTCTTCCGTCGTCTCTGAGATCGTCAAGTACCACTATAAGATGTGCAACTACTTCCACGACGAAACGAGAGCAACTACCGCCGTTGAAGGCCGTCAAGTGAGCATCTACCGACGACGTGTACGACCTACTTCGTGAACATGTACCACTACGCTGCCCTAACGTCTACGGAACATGTACCACGACCATCGTTGAAGACCCCGTGGACGTCAAGTTCCATGTCGTGACCCCGAACATCTACGGACATGAACCACTACTTCCCTCGGTGTCTCGAGAATGTCTACTTCCCCTACATCGCATCGAACTCGAACCCCTCCTATAACACACGCTTCAAAGGTATAACCTCGAGGCGACGTCCGTGAACGTATGTTTGCGATGTTTGAGATGCTCGTGTTTTGCACCCTGTTCAAATTGTCACTCGTTTCCTTGTCGCATTTGAGGTTCTTCTTTTATTTTGGTTCCGTAGTCGGGCCTTGATTGTATCTGGTTGATGTAATGCTTTATTCATGTAATTGTGTGAAGTGGTGATTGTAAGCCAACTATGTATCTTTTCCCCTTATGTATTATATGGGTTGTGTGAAGATTACCTCACCTGCGACATTGCTTTCAATGCGGTTATGCCTCTAAGTCGTGCTTCGACACGTAGGAGATATAGCTGCATCGAGGGCGTTATAAGTTGGTAATCAGAGCCTTCCCCGACCTTAGGAGCCCCCCTGCTTGATCGAATAGCTGGCGTTGTTGAGTCTAGAAAAATGTTTTGAGTCATTTAGGATTATATATATCGGAGAGTTTAGGAATTATTTTTACTCCCCAGTCCCTTCATCGCTCTGGTAAGGCATCCTGACGTAGAGTTTTGACTCTTCTCTTCTCAAATTTCACTAAATTTTTTTAGGATCACGCGAGTATCTTGGAATCGTCCCGATCGATTTGTGACGAGAACATTGTTCTTGGTGCCTCCTGTCATTTAGGGGTTGTGGCAGTGTCCCGGGGAGTTGAGCTCCGAGGTGTTGTCGTTACAATTTTATCGTTGCAATTCTGGAAATACCTGAGTTTAGGTTCGCCGACATCGAAAATCTCTTTTATGCAGTTGTTGGTGAGATAACCTCGACGCCACCCAGTACTGGGGCGGAAGTTCGGGAGTATTGCCATAACTCGTATAACGGATGCTTTTCGAAGGTTGAGGTAAATGATTTTCGAAGGTTTCTTGGTTATGTGTTGAAGGATGGATACAACTGGATGTAGGATTTGCTAGTTTTGGGTGAGATATTATGCTTCCCCTGTATCCCCAACACCTGATTGCATAACCGGAAAGTTTTGGGAGTTTATAAGTGGGAATTCAAGTAGCTCTTAGGAAATCTTTCCGACAGATGTATGATATGAAATTGGGGTTCGACGTCTAGTGGTTCGCCTATTCACGGTCGGTTTTACAGTGGTCTCGTTGTGTCTTAAAGAGTCCTTGGCTATGCCGACTCGGGGACGCTTCGTATGTCATGTGCACTGCCTTGTACATGATGGTGATGTACGATCGAGCCCGTGTAGGCCCCACCACAAAAACTTCGGACGAAATATCTATCATATGTTTGTTCCGGCTTATTTTTCAAGCCAATCCTTTGTTTTTGTTTTGGGTTGTGGTATTCGAGTTGCTTCGATGTCAAATGTCGATTCCATACCTTTCCTAAATGGTGTTCTCATATTCCTATGTGGATGCTAATCCTTCTTGATAATCGAGATTGTGCTGTCAATCTTTTTCAATCGGTGTGTTTCTCTTCAAGTGGATCCGATCATTGCAACATCCGCAAGTTTCAATCTCAGCTTTCTCAACGGTGTTCGTTTCATCCATTCCAAGTTGCATTTTTTTCCCGCCCACCCACCCTTTTTCTTCGAGGACTCGAATTTCTTAATCAAGTATCCATTTTACTGATGTGAAGTCTCTCCATTCTTTTCAATCAATATCCTTATCCGGTGATTCTCATGAAGATTCTAACGGAGCTTCAAGTTCGTCACTCTTCACTAATTTTCTTCTTCGGTGGATTCAATTCAAGCTTTTGGTGTTGATCATATCCTTTTTCCTCGTTTCAAGTACCTTCTCTTACCGGTGCTCCTCATATTCATTCTTTTCTCGCTATTCAATTGTTCCAGAGTGCTCATAATATCTAGAAGAATCGTGTTTCTACTCTGCTTTCATTCAAGCTCTTTCGAGGATGTTATCTCTTTTGAGCCATCTAATTCAACCGGTGCAATCTATCTTTTAAATCCTTCAACGATGTTTCTTTTGAATGTGCCCTAACCCACAGGTCTTTTCACAGGATCTTACCTGACTCTTCTTATTTTCCCGGAGGTATTCTCAAATTATTTTTGAAGTTTGACATAAGAATGAATTATCATCAGTCTTATGTTTTTCTCCAAGATCGTTCAAATTCTTTTCATCGTTGGCTCAACCTTTTTCCAATTTTAATTCCGGAGTGCCTCTACAATTCTTGGTGTTGTTTCTCGTCGTCATTCTCTGTATTTGAAGATCGAAGAAGAGTTTTTCCTCCATATCCTATCCGTTCTCTCAGAGATTCGTGGTTCTAGTTCGAGGCCATCCTCTCATAATTGGTTTTGATTGTGAGATTTCTTTTCATCCATCTGGAGCAATTCAAGAGTCTTCTCAGTTTGAGTAGCCGGAGTCCCTCATTTCAGGGTTTTTTTTTCCTTTCTCAGCTTTCAGTTATCATCCTCCAATCTTACCGGTGCATCATTCAAATATTCTCTAATCAGTTCGTGATCCCTTCGTTCACTTGTATCTAAATTCTCTCAAGCATCTTCGTTCATTTGCAAACTCTTCCCGGTGTTTCTTTATCTTCTCTTCGTTCATTTTCAATTCTACCGATGGCTCATTCAAAAATTTCTTTTCCTTCGTTATCATATCAATTTATTCGTTGCTCCAATCCTACCGATGGTTCGTTGAAGACCTTATCAAGTTATCGATATCTCTCTTAATCCTTTCCACGAGAATAAGTAGTGTGCCAAATCCATTGTTTGTCATCAATTAAATTGGTGAAGGATACGCATAATGTAATTCTTATTCTTGTTTCATCGAGTAAATTTAATTCTTTATTCTGGAGGCTCATCAAATTCTCGGTTCGAGATGCTTTATCTATTCTTTTCCCGGAGTTCCAAGTTTTCTCAATTATTTCATTGCAAAGATCCATCTAAGCATTGCAAGGCTTCACCTTGTGTTCTCTACTTATCTTTCCTTTCGTTTGATCATTCTTTTGTTACCGGAATTCTTCATGGAGGCTCTACATGATGGTTCACCAAGGATTTAATTCCTTCTCGAAGTGTTCATCGAGATTCTTTTCAGGGGAGCTCAAGTATTATTTATCTTGCATTTTAAAGTGCAATTCTTTCTACCGTATCATTTGAGGTGGTGTTATGTCATTCTTGATGATTTCCCTATGTGGTTCATGATTCACATGTTGTCAAGATTGAGATATCTTAAATCCATCAATCTCGTCATTGGAGTTATCTTGGGTTATATTTCACCTAAAGCTTTCCCTAAGGATTTTGCTATTTATGGTGCTTATAATGACCCAAGTTCTTCATTTATCCTCCCGGTGAGATAAGTTTCTCGTCTCCTTGTTCATACCAATCCAATTCATTTTCCCGTGAGTGGCAGGTTGTCACCTCATAAATTTGAGATGTATTCCATAAGACCATATCAAGCGTATTCTTTTCGTTGTTGGTGTTCCAACAACTCCGTTCGACCCTTCTCCTAAAGATGCCTTTTCAAACTCTTTTGTGGCAGAAGTTGGCATTTTCTTTTCCATTCTTTTATTTTAATCATCTATCTTCTATTTCTCTCTCCCGGAGGCATTGTGTTGCTGCTCTCTTCAGACCTTCTTCTTGTCCTTGTCATGCTTATCCTTTTAACCAGAGTGTTGTGCCCCTTTGCTCAAGCTCTTTCATTTTATCAAGTCTTTCATCTCTTTTCAACCGAAGTGCTGTCCGAATTTGTAATTCCTTGTTACTCTTCCCTACCGGAGTGCTTTCAACTTCGCTCTTTCTCGTTGCTTTCTTTCTTTCAAATTGGTCAACCTCTCAAGGTTCGTGGTTTCACTCATTTGTCAAAGAAGCAACTTAGTTTTACCTCTCCTCTTCCTCTTCCGTTTTCCCTCCGGTGCCATCCTAGATCTTGGGACGAGATCCTCTCGTAGTGGTGGAGTGTTGTAACGCCCCAAGACCGGAGCTTCAGATACCTTCCTTGGGTTCCGAGTTTCGTTGGTGTTTTGTTTGGTTCGTTGCATTCATCATTGCATCATGTGCATTGCATCATGTCATCATGCAACCCGTTTTAAAAACTCAACTAAATTAAATGGCATGGATCTCTGATTCCATTTAAATCGAGGGAAGAGTGACTTTTCTTTATAACATATCCTCCCGATAGTAGGGAGCTATATTCAATATTTCTTTAATTTTAAATTCACCATAACACACTTGCAAAAATCCTAATGCCTTTGTTATCACAACCCTTGGCCTCGAACTTAGTCCGTAGATTCTTTTGTCATTTTCCGGAGCTCCACCAAAAATCGGAACATTTTTGGACACTTCTATAACCAAGCCCTAGTTCAAACCCTTTTGAATTAAATTCAAACGAGTTTGAATTACATCTTTCAATCTTGCCTCTCCTATTTTTCGTGGACCGTGCACATTTTTACGAGTCCGTGAAAATTATTCCCATGCCCAGATTCCACCCCTACATTCTCTTTCTTTTCTCCCTCTTTTTCTGTTTTGTTTTAATATGGAAAAGAGTAAGAGAGGAATGAGAGAGAGGAGTTCAGCTTAGTCCAGCCGGCCCAGTCCCTAGGCCCAACTCCTGCGGCCTGACCTAGCCGGCCCAAGAGGCCTGCCCGATCTCCTCGTTCCCCCTGCCCGCTAGCCTTTTCCTCGATCCCCTCCTCCCTGTCTCCCTTCTCGCGCCGCCAGAGAGAGAGAGGGACCGACAGCGCCAGGGTGCCCGATCCCGCATCTCCCGATTTCTCGCTCTCTCCTTCCTCGCGCTTGCCTCCCCTTGCGCCGCTCTCTCCCCTCCATCCTCCTTCCGCCGCCACGCACACACACAGAGAGGAGCGAGGGCTCCTCACGCCCACTCCTCGCGTGCCGCGCCCTCAAGCTCCCTGATCCGCCGCCCCTGCTATGGTCGCCGCTCCGGTCAAGTTCCTCGCCCGATCCGGCGACCTCCGCCTTGAACCCGCCGTCTCCGTCCCGTTTCGTGCCTTCTCCGTCCACGCCCTCCTCCACCAGCAGCATCGCCGCCTCCGTCCGGTTCCTCTCATGCCGTCGCCCTGTTTTCCCCTGCTTCGAACGAGGAGGCGCGCTGCCGCGTGTTGAACCCTCCTCTGCCTCGCACGGAGTCCAGCTCCAGCAACGCCCGTGGACCGTGAACCGCGCCAAGACCAGCGTCAAACCTCTGCTTCGTCCTGTACCGCGCCCAGTACCACGACCATCGCGTTCCGTTTCTTCACTGCCAAGGCCGAGAGAACGCCAAGTACCAGGATGACAACGACCCGTCAAGTTCATCTACGCGCGTGTACCATTACGTCGGAGACCTTGGATACACCAAGTTCCACTACCACAAGTCGGACCCCGAACGATCGACGTCTCATGGACCGTGTACAACTACCATCGCCCGAAGACATTGGAGTCATCGAGTACCTCTCCGAAAACGAACGTGCACGACTACCGTCGCAAAACGAGACCGTCAAGACCCGACCGATAAGTACCCCGACGACCCTGAACATATACGGGCATGTACAACTACCGTCTCCGAAGAACCGTGTAACGGGACCGCCAAGTTCGTCTTCCGTCGTCTCCGAGATCGTCAAGTACCACTATGAGATGTGCAACTACTTCCACGACGAAACGAGAACAACTACCGCCGTTGAAGGCCGTCAAGTGAACATCTACCGATGACGTGTACGACCTACTCCGTGAACATGTACCACTACGCTGCCCTAACGTCTACGGAACATGTACCACGACCATCGTTGAAGACCCCGTGGACGTCAAGTTCCATGTCGTGACCCCGAACATCTACGGACATGAACCACTACTTCCCTCGGCGTCCCCTACATCTACTTCCCCTACATCGCATCGAACTCGAACCCCTCCGATAACGCACGCTTCGAAGGTATAACCTCGAGGCGATGTCCGTGAACGTATGTTTGCGATGTTTGAGATGCTCGTATTTTGCACCCTGTTCAAATTGTCACTCGTTTCCTTGTCGCATTTGGGGTTCTTCTTTTATTTTGGTTCCGTAGTCGGGCCTTGATTATATCTGGTTGATGTAATGCTTTATTCATGTAATTATGTGAAGTGGCGATTGTAAGCCAACTATGTATCTTTTTCCCTTATGTATTATATGGGTTGTGTGAAGATTATCTCACTTGTGATATTGCTTTCAATGCGGTTGTGCCTCTAAGTCGTGCTTCGACACGTAGGAGATATAGCCGCATCGAGGGCGTTACATCTGGCGTCAAATAGGAGTTTTTTCTTTTTTCGTAGATTCATTTATTTAAAACATTTTATCTCTTAACCAATGTTCCCAAATCCCGAACCATTTTCACTGTTGAATTTCTTGCGTTGAGATCTTGGAAACTAAATCCCATATTAATAAGTTCTGATGAACTTTTTCACAGAAAAAAATGAGTCGGAAGCATGACCCCCCCTTCCTTGTAGAAGCAAATATGTGCCTCTCGTGGGAAAAAGATAATGATAGTTTTTTTCCTTTTCATGAAGCACCACTGTGCCTCTTGCGGAAGCAAACCTGTGCCTTCATGAGAAGCAAATCTCTGTCTCTCACGGAAGAAAAAAACGTGTATTTTCCTTTTTCGAGAGGCACAACCGTTCCTCTTGTGAAAACAAACCCGTGCCTCCACGAGAAACAAATCTATGCCTCTCCTGAAAGAAAAAAAATACATTTTTTTCTCTTTTTGAGAGGCACAACTACATCTCTCGCGAAAAAATGCATTTTTCTGCGTGTTTTTTTTTATTTTTTGTCCAAAACCTAAGCAAAATCGGACAAAAACTGAAAAGCCACCCCCCCAAAAAAAATCTAGCTAAAACCCGAAAACGCGTACAAAAATAAATAGAAAAACATAATCTCGAGGAAGCGCCCAACACGCGACACAAGGCGGGGGCTGACGCGCTCCCAGCCCACCAAAAATGACCACTGAGAGGCTTCCGCAAGGGGTACCCCTCATTTTGTTTCTCTCATCTGCTGATTAGTGGAGATAAGGTCCCATGCTGCTATTATACATGAAGTTTTAGAACGTAAAGCTAGTTTTTCAGTTTTGTAGTTTCATTCATAAACGCAGAAACTTCAATTTTGAGGCTGCTAATCTCGCTAAATTTGCTTGTAACCTGTGTTATAGGTAGACATATGTGGTTGGGCAATCCTCATGACGTTGTACCTGTGGACATCACTTTGATGAAACAATAAAGGTTGGTGAGATTTCTCAAAAAAAAAAATCTTCCGAGTTTAAAACAAACATAACGAAAATCTGCCATTTTTTTAAGTTTAAAATAAACTTTCAAGAATTACCATGGTATATTTTGGTCTGTTGGCGTGAAGCAGGCCTAGAACTAACCAACCAGCCCAAACGGGCTACATTTTGGTCTGTACCAGTACGGTTGTACGAAAAGGGTCCCACTCTGTAGCGGAAAAAAACGACGACGCAATCCAATCCTCCTCTCCCCATTCCAGGCCGCAGTCCCCGCTCACCGCCCACCGGAGAGCTCGTTGCGGCGCGGCGCGGCGGAGCGGAGCCCTACTCCTCTTCCCGTCCTTTCTTTCCTCTCCCTCCCGAGTCCTCCCGGCCTACCCGACGCGGCTCTGAATCTCTTCTGTAGCATATACCACAGGCTACAGCTGACGCCTCGATCCCGTCCCCGCCCTCACACGACCCGCCGTCACCGTTCTTCCTCGCCGGACGTCGCGTTCCTGCTGTATCCACGCCGTCCGCAGTCTTTGGCCATTGGGTTTTGAGGTATGAGGTTTTACCCTCCACTCCGGCGATTTGATTAATCCTACTGACCTTCACAATTTCCGGGTGCCCTGGTGCGCACCAGGCACACCATCTAGATCTGCCGCCTGGCTGTCGACCTATGAGCTGTACGTAGTACGGCTTTGCTTTGCCCGTGGCATGATTTTCTGCTTGTTGGGTAGTAGTACATTTTAATATCACCAGGATTCATGTTAAAAGAGTATAGGGAATACAAGGGTAGAATGCTGTACTTTAGCCTGCATTGGTGTTCAAGTATGATCTCGTAACGATTGTCTGTTGTCTTTACTTAGCTTTTGGGGTAGTTCTGTGGCAGGTTTGGAATTCCTATAAAGTTGATTTCAGGTGGGGTTCATAGGTTTCACCTGATCTCCATCATAATCCTCTCCGAACATCGGGAATTTTGCTCTACCTGGAAATCATTTTTTCTTCTGTCCAAAATCCTTTCACATGGACTCAGTTCATCGTTTGGGAAACTGTGGACAACATACATGCTTAGTTTTGTTCGTAGCATTAGTGGATTGTGCCGGCCTATTCCTTCTATAGCAAGACTCTGACTTCTGGTGAATCATCTTTAGCACTGACTACATGTTATGCAAAACGGAGAAATTTATTCTTTTGAATTAGATTAGTTCAACTGATACTGTTCTATTGTTGCAGTGTTGTAGATATTTGACATTCTTCTTCCTAACTCAGTATGTAATCATTCCTATTTTTAACCTCCAGATTTGGCTCCAGTTAATTCTAGAATTCAAGAAGTTAGAAACATGAGCTACTGCCAAGCTACAACGTACAAGCCTCTTGGCGGGCTCACTTTGGACAGACCATTAGGTCTTGGGAGAACTTGCAAAATACTTCCTGAACATTTTGTATGGCAACATTTTTCTAGATCTTGCAAGCTGCAAGAGAAAGTATATCCAAGGCTTGTTGTTGCTGCTTGCCATAAGAGGCTTGGTCCTGTATATGCCTCAAGCGGGAAGGGAAACCTTGATGTAAGTATCATTCACAGCTTTCTTACTTTGTGATTGGTTTTCTATTGGAAACTTGGCAAATTTGTCAAGTTTGACTTGGTTTGGCACAATGGAATTTTCTTATTGATGTTGTAGGAATGCTTTAGTTTCAGGAATTCCTCTTTGGGAGATAGGGATACTGTGTAAAATGGGGTGTGGTAGGCAGTTGATATGCTACGCACCAAGCATATTTAATACATCAAGGTTGTTAGGCACAATTGCTGATGTGGAACCATCTGCTAAATTTACTGTTGCTTTCTTTTCAGCCATTCTCTATGGAATCTTTGAACAAAGCAATGGATGGAGCAAAAAAGCAACAGTCCATACAAGGCTTCCTGATGGAGCAAATGGCTAAGATTACAGGACAGGGGTCTGGTGGAAATGGAGGAAATAATAACCGTTATGGAGGCAGCGGTGGTGGTTCTGATGGCCCGGATGACGAATCTTTCACGGATTCATTGTATGAAGTGGTCCAAGTTGTGTTAGCAACTGTTGCTTTTGTACTCACGGTAATTGCATTGCTTCTTTCTTCCTTCTCATCGTCCTTTGATCTGAAATGCTATATTTTACAACTATAGTTCTGTACGGACCTTTCAATCTCTTATAATGCCTAAACATACTACATTAAGCTAGCATTTTGTTTATTTTCAGTGCAAACCTTTTGATGTTTATTCACAGCCGTAGTTGATGGTACAAATATGTGATGGCTATTATATGTTTATTATTTTGAACAGCCCTTTCTCCTTGTGGACTTGCCAGCTCAGAAGGGATAATATGTATACTTGAAGTACATAATAGTGATATTACCATTCTCCATTAGTGAGAAAACATCCGTGTAGTTCCCGCTTTTGCCAAAGAAGATTTTATTATTTCTTCGTGGCAGCTGTTTTCTATTTCTCGTAAATATTAATCTATGTGGAGTTGTTGACTACCTTACAAGTAAAAAGATAAATTTACCCTTCTTACTAGGGAAGGTTACTATTATGAATAGTAATTGATTGGTGTACCATTACTAACATTTGCTCTGTTTTCTGGTGATCATCTTCATTAGTAGTGCTGTTCTAAATATACTCCCTCCGTCCGGTAAAGAGTGTACATCTAGAAGTTTTAGGACAAATTATGGAGTTGAGTAAAAAATGCATTGGAAAGGTGCAAACCACCATCTCTCTCCTTTTTAATTACCCAACCCCCAATGAGCTAAGTGCATGTAGAAATTAAGAAGACTATGTGTAGATTGCTATTGGTCTTGATTACCGTGTGGTGAGAGAGAAGTATTTTTTTCCTACTTTAAAGTACATTGGGAAGATAGAAGTACACTCTTTGGTGGACAAAATTTGAAACTAGATGTACACTCTTCACCGGACGGAGGGAGTATATGGTAAATTAGACTTGCATCTGCCAAAAACAAGACTTCCACACAATTTTCTTCCCACCACAACACACCGAACACGAGTGTGTTTATATTCTTGTTGGCTGTGAACGTTAAGGACCCCCCACATTATCTTTCTAAACAGCGTTTGCTTTGTTATGCAGTATATCCACATCATCAGAGGAGAGGAGTTGTACCGCCTTGCTAGGGACTACACCAGATACCTCGTCACTGGCAAGAGAACGTCCCGGCTGAAGCGTGCCATGCTTAACTGGCGTGATTTCTCAGATAGCATCACAAAGAATTTCAGCACACAAGACGATGTGTATCAAAGCCCGGTCGCTTCTGAAGCCATGTGGTGGCAACAGCCCCAGAAGCTGGTTCATCATCTCGGTGACCTTTTCAGAGGCAACCTGCGTCCACATGCCCAGGAATCTTAAACCCTAGCATTCCACGGTTGCCTTCGAATTTCCACCTCAGAAACTTCTGTTTCTGACCATCTAGTTTATGCTAGTGCTAAGTAAATCGACGCAACTAGACGATCAGCTGTTGATTCTGGCGGATGGCGATTCTCGCCTAGTGTACTGAAATTCATTCATATGATGTGATGCTGTCTCTGGTCTGTACGTATTGACTACAGAACAGGAGGGGCAGGAGTTAATTCTTGTCAGCTTTGAAGGTCATCATGTAACGTAACATCATTGCTATGATCGTCTGCTCGTCAATGGGGTGCTGCAGCAGCTGGCAGCTTGAATGCTGAATCTGATGGATCAGACCTGCAAAGGTCCAGGTACTGTCAGTTAGTCAATGCGGCAAAGAAGTGTACTGCCATCTATAAAGAATATTGTGGTGTTTTCAGTGTGATTTGCTCTCCCATGGGCCATGGTAGTTCATTTTGTCTAGCCTATTTGAGTTAACTGCAGAGACTTGCAAGATGACCTTTCCATTTGTTGATGTCTTTATGTATGCACTATATTAGACTGTTGTTTGGCTCTATTCATTTTGCAGGCGCCATGAACAAGTCAGATGAACCATGGAGTACTCCATAAACTAAATAAGATTATACATTCTTGATGGGCCATTTAGGCGGGTCTGAAGGGTGTTCTTGTTTTTGGAAAGGAGGATAACCCTGAGTGGCCACAGCATCGATCGACACACTGCCATTTGTCTGAACGGTGGTCTCGTTAGGAGAAAAGTTGACCAACCCGGTTGTTCACGTCATTCAACTAGTACTGAAGCTAATAAACTGGAGGCAGAAACCAACAAACTTCACTTGTGTCATTCAAACTGCCCACGAATGTACTCCCTTCGTTCCAAATTACTCGTCGCAGAAATAGATATATCTAGAACTAAAATACATCTAGATACATCCATATCTGTGACAAGTACTTCCTCCGTTCCAAATTACTTGTCTTATATTTGTCTAGATACGAAGGTATCTAACACTAAAATGAGTTTAGATACATCCGTATTTAGACAAATCTAAGATAAATAATTCGGAACGAAGGGAGTAATTCGGAAGAGAGGGAGTAGCAGACAAAGGCTCTTAACACCGCGATTTCCGGAGCAATGATGCGGCCGAAAGCCAAGACGACGACCAGACGGATTAGCTGATAGAGCTAAGCACATGGCTGCGAGTTCCAAACCAGTCAAACAAATCGCCCCATTCGCGTACTAGCTCTTTTGCGACCCATGATTGCCTAGACTGCCATCTGAGAAATGCTTCGTTCAGTTTGTTTGTATGGCCGATAATTGGTCTTTGATCAATACTCCCTCTTCCTTTGTAAAAAAATATAAGAACGTTTAGATCATTAAAATAATAATTTAAATGTTTTTTTAGAAAAGAAGGAGAACCCCGGTTTCTGCATCTGGACGATACATGCAGCCACTTTATTAATTGTTCACATGAGACCGTACAAAGTCATACAAAAGTGAGACTAAAGCTACCGTCTAGGCAACATCTATCGCTACTCCTAACCAGTTGATGAAAGGGCGCTGATAGTCTGGGCTTAATACCAGACAGACATCGCATCCAAACCTAACATTTAAGACTGAGGTCCCAACCAGGACGCCTGCCGGGTATGGGGCACCCACCAGTCCGGCGCACTCCTCAACCAGGACGCCTATCGGGTATGGGGCACCCACCAGTCCGGCGCACTCCTCAACCAGGACGCCTGCCGAGTATGAGGCCGCCGCAGCCACCTGCCACCAATCTATCTTCAGTGTTGGTACTGCTGCATCAACCTTGCCCAGTCTCGCTACCGTTGACGCCACCATGGTGCCAGACGGCTCCACCGTCCCGCGCTTGTCCATCCAGCCGCATCCATCGTCGATATGGAGTTGCACCATGCCGCCAAAACTCGTCGTCATCTATGCGATGGATACAACGCCGCACCACCTGGCATCCTCCACACCGTCGCCACTGCTGGAGGTACTCGGAGCTCACCAACCACAACACCTCTCCCCGAACAGCTGGTCCTCCCAAGACGGCGGCTCCATGAAGGATACGACGCGTAGGACGTCGCCGCCGCCCAATCCAGACTGAATTTTGGACTTTCGCCCGAGAGGTGTTCAGAGGTGGATAGGAGAGACCTCGGCTTCGCCTCCACGTAGGGTACCGGCATCGAGTGACGTCGCCGATGCCGGGCCGGCCTAGCCGACCAAAGTTTCCTCCGATCCCCATCCTATGCCACCAAACCTCCATCTGCTCCGGATCCGGCAACGAGCCACGATGCAAAACCTGCGAAGATGCAAGAGCCATGGTGCTCGACCCGCCGGAAAGAAGGATCGAGAAGAAGCCATTGCAAATCTCCAGACGCCGGAACCAGCGGTCCAACGTGGCCAGTGACGACCATCACCACCCCGCGGCGGCTGACAGAGTCCGAAGACAAGATCCAGATGGATTCGATCTGGATCCGGCGGCACCCGCAACTGGGCAGGCCCAACGCAGCCACCACCTCGCGACACGCAGGCCGCCACCGCCGCGCCGTGCACGCCGCCGCCGGGAGATCTACCCGCCGCGCTGCCGAAACCCACGTTTGCCTGGCCGTCCTCTCGACCCCGTTGTCCCGCGCCAGCCAAGACGAAAAGGATGGGTAGAAACCAAGACGAAAATGATCTTATATTTCTTTATAAAGAGTATCTTGTAGTACCATTTCCTTCATTTCAGGCAGCTGATCTGGAACTAGTTTATCAGGGTCCCGGAAACACTTGTTCACTCCAGAGGACCGTTTCAGGTAAGACCGCGCGCGCCGATTCAGCGAGTAAACAACTCCTTCAGATTGTGTCATGCCTGGTCGAACACATTTAGCTGATTGGTTCATGCACGCATGATAATAAACAAGCTAACAGAAGTAACGTAGCCGCAGAGGCTTTGTTATGATGCACGTAATAACCCGGTCAATGAAAGACACGCCCAAATGAAGGATAAAAAGAGGCCCAAAACAAGGAGGGGATCAGAAAGAGCAGATGAAAAACCATTATCTCGCCGTCGCCCACGTAAAAGAAGCCCCCATCGGCGGTGGAAGCGCGTGGACCCCGTCCCTCCGCCCGGCCGGTCCCGCGCGCGAAACCGTCGCCTCGTGTGGACTTGTGCATGGGGAGAAACGATTCCCGTCGCCGTCGCCGTCGCCGTGGAGGCGGCGGACGGCGACAGCCACGACAGCGGCCGCCGACCACGACCCTCAGAATTCCCGCGCCATGGCTCGCCCGCACCCCGCAGCTGAGCGGTACGTTACTGGTGAAAGCACCATCGTCCGTAGCAGTAGATGATGACGGGGAAGCTAGCTAGCTAGCTAGCTGTAAGTTGGCATGAGATCGAAAGCGGAGCAGTGTGGATGTCGCGGTTGCCGGCGCTGTTCGATCATGTGCGGTGAACCGCACCCACCGCGCAAGATCATGAGAGACGTGACTCGTGAGGCGTTTGGTCCAAATATTGCAGCGTAGACGTGATGCTGTCAGTAGGCAAGCAGTCTAACAGATAGCATCGCTGTAGTCAAACGAGGGCAAAAATCAGCCCAACCAGACACGTTGTATGGGACTAGATTTGCCTGTCTAGTGACCCGAATCAAGCATTTACCAGTGATTGTGTTTGTTATGTCTTTCACCGTGGGTGTTTTGAGATTGGTCGAGCCAATGATGTATGCGTGGAGTGGATAGATTAGGACCTGATCGAAACGAAAGAAAAGGTCGCGGGTGACGGTGAATCAAGATCCCATCAGTCTCGTCAAAATAAGAGTGCTGCAGGCCAGTTTAGAGACGGCTTCTAGATGTTTGAATTGAAGCGGGAAAAGATGACCCAATAATTGAGGACCGCATATAAATGTCGAAAGTCTAGAAAGTCAGGCTCTAAAGCCTTTTTTTTTTCCAGATGTTTGTACCCAGACATGTTTATGCTTCCGTAGCCTATATGCTCTGTATGTTGGGTCATGAATTCTTACTATGTATGACACTTCGGAGCCTTCCGAATAAATACTTTAAGTCGTAGAGTTTTGTTGTGATGCCATGTTGTATTTGCACATATCGAGCATATTGTGTGTATGATTTGAAATGCTTGGTATGTGTGGGATCCGACAATCTAGTTGTTTATTTTTAGTAGGCTCTCTTATGGGGAAATGTCTCCTAGTGCTTCCACTAAGCCATGGTAGCTCGCTACTGCTTCGGAACACTTGGGATGATCGGCATGTGTCATTTGCTCCGGTGTCTGTCTCTTTGGGGAAATGTCACGCATTGTTCTTTTAAGTCTTTGTAGCTTGCTGCGACTTGAGTTCATACGTTGATGACCGACACAATGTCATTTGAATAATCACATATGAAGCTTGAATTTGAACCTAGGGTTCAAACCAACCCCGTTTAAATTGTTGCTATTTGCATTAGCCCAAATCATAGCATATTGCCATGACATGATCATGCATCATATTATTGCATTGCATTGATTGTGTTTCTTCTCTGTTGCCGGTGTTTGTCCCCTCTCTGTAGACGTTGTCGACGATGTGATCGATGACACTGATGAAGACACAGTGCTATCTTCAGAAGTGCCAAGCAAGCAAATCCCCCTTGAGCATTCCGATACAATCCCACTCTCTTGCTCTTGCTCTTTTTTACTGCATTAAGACAACAACGATTCAACTGTTACATGCTGCGGTAGTTGAACCCCTTTTCCTCTACACGACATGTCTTTGCCACAGTAAATAGTTGAAACCCACTAGCATGAGTAGGAGTTGTTTGAGCCATGATGTGCCTACTCATCCATGCTTGCCATGAACAGTAAAATCCAGAAAATTCAAAGTTGCCGTGGTGTTTGTACCTAAGTTATCATGTCCGGGAGCGTATATTATCATGTTATTTACACGAGAAGTTATCGGTGGTATGTTTTGAACAATTTTTTCACGTCAAAGTTATCGTGGTGTTTGTACCTAAGTTATCAGGATCGGGAAACTATATTACCATGCTATTTCCAAAAAAAAATATCAGAGTATGTTTTCAACAACTTTTTTCACGGGTCAAAGTTATCGTGCTGTTTGTACCTAAGTTAACTGGTCCGGGAGCCTATATTACCATGTTATTTACACAGATATTACCGGAGTATGTTTTCAATAACTTTTTTTCATGGGTCAAAGTTATCGTGGTGTTTATACCTAAATTATCAAGTCCGGGAGTGTATATTATCATGCTATTTATAAAGCAGTTATCGGTAGTATGTTTTCAACAACATCTATCGATGGGTCAAAGTTATCGTGATGTTTGTACCTAAGTTATCACGTTGAGTAGGAGTGCGGCGTTTCGGTGCCCAGGCTCATCTACACCCGCTCAGAAAAAAATCACAAAAAATTCAAGACAAATTCAAAAAATTCCAATTTTTTTTGCATGGTAGAAAATTTATCACGTGAGGTCCGCTCCAAATTTTAGACCATTTGGAATTTTTAGCAGCTCTCAGCAAAAAGACAAATCGGGTCAGAATAGTGCATGAACAGTATACATTTTTACAGACTCCGAATTTGTCTTTTTTGCCGAGAGCTGCTCAAAATTCCAAATGACCTAAATTTGGAGTGAACCTCACACATCAAATTGTCTATCACACAAAAAATTTGGAATTTTTTGATTTTTTCTAGTATTTGTTTTGATTTTTTTCGTCAGGGCGAGTGCAGCTGAGCCTGAGCTCAGAAGTGGATTACTGGTTGAGGAGCCTATATTATCATGCTATTTACACAAAAACAATCGGTGGTATGTTTTTACATCTTTTTCTCTGGGTCAAAGTTATCTTGGTGTTTATACCTACATTATCAGGTCGGTGATGTGTATATTACAATGTGATTTACAAAAAATTACCACGGGTGTTTTGCAACAACTTATTCCCCGGGTTAAAATTACCCCTCGGCGTTTGTATGCAAGTTATTAGTTTTGTGGTGCTTAAATTATCATGCTATTTACATAGAAGTTACCGGGTGGTTCAGATTTTAGCATTTTCGTAAATATAATAGGACTGGAAGTGCGTTAAGTCGACTAGAGGGGGGTGAATAGACGATTTTTATAAATTCTTCACTGAGGAATTTCAGGGTGAGAAAATTCCTAAGCGAAGAATTACTTGCAGCGGAATAAGTACTCAGATGCAGACATGACATAACATAAGCATGGACATCATGATGAATTGGAAACACAACACACAGTACAGAAAGCATAAGCACATGATAAAATAGAATGAAAACAAATAGACTGAAAAAATTGATCTGAGGAAATTGAGAATGTCTTCAGTCGAAGTCTTCAAACAGATATGAATAGGTACACAACACAGTAATGAAGAAATGAAAGGGTTGAGGAAATAGAACCAGTTAGCTTGGTGAAGACAATGATTTGGTAGACCAGTTCGAACTGCTGTGACAGTTGTACGTCTGGTTAGAGCGGCTAGGTATTTAAAACTGAGGGCACACAGTCCTCACCGTATTCTCCGTGAACTAAGGTCACACAGACCTCGTCCAATCACTCGTGGTAAGTCTTCAAGTGACTTCCAAACCTTCATAAACTCGGTCACTCGGCGATCCACAATTTCCTCTTTGATGCTCTAGATCATGACGCCTAACCGTCTGGAGGATGCACAGTCCTCAAATGTAACAAGCGTCGGTTCCACACAGAAACAATATCTTCAGTAATGCTCAATCACTTTGGGTTTATAGGTGTTTGGTTTGGGGTTTTGGGTTTTTCCTCACTTGATGATTTTCGCTCAAAGTCCTCGGAGGATGGGATGCTCTCAATGACAAGTGTTAGTTTCTCGCGGAGCAGCCAACCAGCTAGTGGTTGTTGGGGGCGGCTATTTATAGCCTAGGGAGCAGACCGACATTATAAGACATAAATGACCTTCAGTGATATGACCGTTAGGTGGATAAGATATTTTGGGACAGCTGACGCATAACACAACAACGGTCGGAAATTTGAGGTTCAAATTTCTCAGGGCTATCATGTTCCTCACTTGTAGGCAATCCGCACTGTCGAATTCCTAACTCCTCAGTCAGACCAAATTCCTCAGAGAACATAAGAACTTCTTCTCTGTCACTTAAGAAATTGACTGAACTGTATGAGATTTCCAATGGCTTCACTCGAAGGTATTGGTAGGTGTAGGATTTTGAGTTGAGCATCACCTGGAAACCTTTTCCTTAGTTTTACCTTGATCCCCTTTAAGAGTACGCTGTTTCCTATGACTCAAGAAAGAGAAAATGAAACTACGAAAACAAAAGTCTTCACGCTTCATGTTCCTTGCATGAATATCAAGTCTTCATGGTCACACCAATTTATTTACTTTCAAAGTCTTCAAAAAGTCTTCAGAGATCCAAAGTCTTCAGTTGAAGTCATCCATTTTTAGGGGTCAACTTTCTCTGTAAATATCAAACTCCTCATAGACTTATAGAACTGTGTACACTCACAAACGCATTAGTCCCTTAACCTATAAGTCTTCAATACACCAAAATCACTATGGGGCACTAGATGCACTTACAATCTCCCCCTTTTTGGTGATTGATGACAATATAGGTTAAGTTTTCAATGGGGATAAACATATGAAGTGTAAATACTGATATTGAGAAATTTGATTTGCAAGATATAGAAGAACTCCCCCTGAAGATGTGCATAATGAGCAATTTGCTTTTGAAGCAATACACATTTGAAGAGTAGAATCATGAAGATCTCCCCCTATATCTTGTAATTCATACATGCATTTAACATATGATATGAAGAATTTGAAATGCATGATGAAATAGCATGCAGAGGAACATAGTAAAAGTATCAGACCACCATCGGACTTAAGTTTACAACTCAATTCAATAAATCTTCAGAAGAACGAGAGTTGTAACTTAGCAAAAAAACACCCATATAAATAGACCTGCTGGAAGACTAACTCAAATTTCTTCCCCTTTGTCATCGAATGACCAAAAGGGATGAAAAGTGAGGACTAACGCTCCTAAAGAATATCATCACGAAGTCGATGGAGGAGCGCCAGCGTTGTTGGGTCGGTTGTTGAAGTAGGGCCTGCCGCAGTGTCATCCAAATCTTCATGCTCGCCAGTCTCGCGTGAGGAAGAATATGAGTTGGCTACCAAGGAAGGAACTTTGATTTTCTTGAATTTCTTCGCCGGTGACTGAGACCAGTCAAAGTCCTGCTTGAAGCCCATTTGCTTCAGATCTTCACCATAAAGATGAGACAGAACAACCCAGGTGCGATTGAATACTTTATGGAGGTAGAAGTGGTTCTTCTTCACTGCATTGTGTGTAGCAGTTATGTTGTGAAGAATGGAACCAAACTGACGCTTAACCCATTTATGGTTGCGATCAACCTTCTGGTGAAGACTGAGGAGAAGCTCACGATCAGTCATCACTCTGGAAGCTGTGCCTTGAGGATTTTGCTTTGAGGCATTGGCGACAGAGTCATGAGTGGCAGAGTCATCGTTGGTGGAGTAAGATGCAGCTTTGCGGAACTGACCATCCAATGGACAAATGCCTTCATCAATAACAGCAGTAGCTTTGCCCTTTTCATCAGCTGAGGAAAATGTCCGCTTGAGGACTTCTATTGGGGGCAAGTAGCTGACGTGATTTTGCAAATCAGCCTTGTAGTTGATTGAAGACCTTGATCTGAGGAATCTCATAATCCAGGGAGCGTAAGGCTTCAATTGAAATGGAGATAACGCAACATTGGCCAGAGTCCTCATGAAGAAATCATGGTAGTTGACATGAATGCCATGAATGATGTTGAATAACAGATTCTTCATGATACCAATGACCTCTTCTTCATTAGAGTCGTGGCCCTTGATTGGACTCAAGGTCTTGGTCAAGATGCGATATACAGTCCGTGGCACATACATTAATTTCTTCACGAGGAATTTGGTCCTTGAGGCTTGACCAGGCTTCAGCGGATTCATCAACACTTGCATATAATGGTTAGTAAGTTAAGGTTCATGATATATACAACGTGCACCTTCAAGGGGAGGACTGATAGGCAGGGCATGAAGCAATTCAGAGGCCGGTGCTTTGAAGTAAGTATTCTCTGTCATCCAGTCCAATACCCAAGAGTTCACATCTTCAGCATTTCCTGTGACGCGCAACGTTGCATAAAACTAAAGAATTAGTTCTTCATTCCAATCACATATATCAGTGCAGAAATTGAGCAGTCCAACATCGTGAAGAACACTGAGGACTGGCGTGAAGCAAGGCAGTGATTCCATGTCCACATGAGGAATATGCGCATGGTCGAAGACTTTGTCCTTATAAAAAGTAGTGAAGAATAGAAGTTTGCTTGGCTGGCAGTCCAGTAATGCTTCCTTCTAAGACGAGCAGAATCATATGAGTTGTAATCTGTGAAGAACACATGCTCATGGAAGAAGTCATCAGCCTTGAATGTTTGCTTCTTGGAGAAGGGATTATTCGGCTTGAGCTGAGGAGTGTGAGTCAAAGTCATCACAACCTCAGGAATCACAATCTCCAGAACCACAGGCTAAGGAATTTCGGTTTCTTCTTCAGTAGCATCCTGGGTCTTCAATTCTTCATCAACATTAACATCAACACTAGTGGCTGAAATTCCTTCATGAATGGAAGGAGTGGAGTGATGATCTGCAGAACCCATTTGAACTTCAGTGTGCACTGGGGACTGAGGGATTTGTTGCAGAGGTGTGAAGAGTGGAGAGTTGGGGTGCTGACTATCCCAATAATCATCATTCAGCACTGGAGTGGAGCACCCAATGTCCATGTCTTCATCTTCCTCATTCAATTCTTCAACGCCTGCCTCTTCAGCTGTGAACTGAGGCATAGGCGATGAGATAACTGGGGTTGAAGGGATATTATCCACTTCAATTTCTTCGTCCAAATGCTCTGAAGAAGCAGCAGAAGGAACATCGTCATCACATCCGCTTGGGTTCTCATAATCTTCACCAAAGGGAATGAGTTTCTTTGAAGGCATGCTTGAAACTGGAACAACATATATGGGATTCTCAAAAGAGCTTGTCAATATCTTCATCTTCTTCGGTGCTGAAGAATTTGATGAAGCAGATGCTTTCCTCTTTTTCACTGTTGCTCGCTCCGCGGATCTGGTTTTCTTCGCTTCTGATGTAGAAGGAAGAACTGTACTTGTTGTTGGTGCAGGAGGAGCAGAGGAAATAGGTTCAGTTTCTTCAGGCACAACTATTTCAGTTTGCCTAGTTGGTTCAGATTCTTCAGGCTCATTGGTTGATGCCTCAGCTGGCCTGGCTTGTTCTTCAGGCGCAACACTAGTGGCTGCCCTGGCAATGTCATCAGCGACTGGAATGCAGTCATCAGCCTCATTTTCTTCAGCAGCCTTATTTTCATCAGCGGTGCTGGCATGTTCTTCAATCGACTGAGTAGATGCTTCAGCCCGAGGAATTTCAATGTGCGTTTGAGTAGCAACATTGGAGGTGAATGTCTTTGCCAATTTCACAAATCTGACTTTGGCTCCCTTCCAATCTGCATGGTAGGCATCGAATTCATCATTGAGGTTTTTGATTTCAGCTTGAACAACCACGAGTTCATCAGTTGTCATCCTGACAACGTTCTTCTTCAGATATCGCTCTTTCTTGTACTGCGCTTTCTTCAACTTCCTGGCCTTTTCAAATTTTCATTTTTCCTCGCCTATGAAGGCGGTCAGCATGTGACTTTGGCCAGGAGTGAGGTTGAGGTCAGGCATAGGAGTGTTGGGATCCTTGTGCCATATGTCAATGAAATCGAGGATCAACTTCGAATCCAAAAGCAGAGGCACGTTTGTGCCTTTGGCTCTAGCGGCCCTTTCTTGCCTGTCTCTGATGATTTCAGCGAGTTCATCATCACCAGCTTCGTTATCAGAGGACGGTACTTGGAAGGCGACCTATTTCTTTTGAGGACTTGGTCTACTGCCTCGTCCAGCAGTGGCCTTGGTCTTCAGCAATGTGGGGCCTGTTGAGGAATGCAGAGGAGCTGAAGAACTTGCTGAGGCTCCTGAGGCAATTGATTTGCCTGTGGTCCTTTAACACGAGGCGATATGCACAGGTGCCGAGGACTTTGCCGGAGGAGCTGAGGGTTTTGGAGCTTGAGGAACTGGGGCAGTTTGAGGAATTGGACGTGAGGGCTTAGCAGAAGAGCTTGGCCATGAGTCCATTGAAGAAGAAGCACTGGGCTTATGTGCAGGCTTCTTAGGCATAGCCTTCTTGGGCTTGCTAGCAGAGGCCTCAGCAGTGGCAGCAGCAGCAGCAGAGTCTTCATTGAATTTTCTCACTGCCTCTTTTGCCAGTTTGGCTAGTTTAGCTTGACGCTTTCCCCATTAAGCAGGAAATTCCTCACCTCTTCTGATGCTAAAAGGATCAGCAACTTGGCCTGGTACCAATGGAGGCCTTGGGCATGGAGGGTGTACAATGCATTTCTTCATGTACTTGGGAGTCACATATTGATACGTCTCCAACGTATCTACTTTTCCAAATACTTTTGCCCTTGTTTTGGACTCTAACTTGCATGATTTGAATGGAACTAACCCAGACTGACGCTGTTTTCAGCAGAATTACCATGGTGTTATTTATGTGCAGAAACAAACGTTCTCGGAATGACCTGAAACTTCACGAAGCAACTTTTTGGAAAATATAAAAAATACCTGCAAAAGATGAAGGCCAGGGGGCCCACCACCTCTCCACGAGGGTGGGGGTGCGCCCCCTACCTCGTGGCCCCCCTGGTGCCTCTCCGACTCCAACTCCAACTCTATATAATGTGTTTCGGGGAGAAAAAAGTCAAAAAGAGGAATTCATCGCGTTTTACGATACGGAGCCGCCGCCAAGCCCTAAAACCTCTCGGGAGGGCTGATCTGGAGTCCGTTCGGGGCTTCGGAGAGAGGAATCTGTCGCCATCATCATCATCAACCATCCTCAATCACCAATTTCATGATGCTCACCGTCGTGCGTGAGTAATTCCATCGTAGGCTTGCTGGACGGTGATGAGTTGGATGGGATCTATCATGTAATCGAGTTAGTTTTGTTAGGGTTTGATCCCTAGTATCCACTATGTTCTGAGATTGATGTTGCTATGACTTTGCTATGCTTAATTCTTGTCACTAGGGCCCGAGTGCCATGATTTCAGATCTGATCCTATTATGTTTTCATCAATATATGAGTGTTCTTGATCCTATCTTGCAAGTCTATAGTCACCTATTATGTGTTATGATCCATTAACCCCGAAGTGACAATAATCGGGATACTTACCGGTGATGACCATAGTTTGAGGAGTTCATGTATTCACTATGTGTTAATGCTTTGTTCCGGTACTCTATTAAAAGGAGGCCTTAATATCCCTTAGTTTCCGTAAGGACCCCGCTGCCACGGGAGGGTAGGACAAAAGATGTCATGCAAGTTCTTTTCCATAAGTACGTATGACTATATTCGGAATACATGCCTACATTATATCAATGAACTGGAGCTAGTTTTGTGTCACCCTAGGTTATGACTATTACATGATGAACCGCATCCGACATAATTCTCTATCACCGATCCATTGCCTATGAGCTTTCCACATATTGTTCTTCGCTTATTTACTTTCCCGTTGCTATTGCTATCATCACTACAAAATACCAAAAACATTACTTTTACTATTGTTACCTTTTGTTACCGTTACCACTACTATCATATTACTTTGCTACTAAATACTTTGCTGCAGATACTAAGTTTCCAGGTGTGATTGAATTGACAACTCAGCTGCTAATACTTGAGAGTATTCTTTGGCTCCCCTTGTGTCGAATCAATAAATTTGGGTTGAATACTTTACCCTCGAAAACTGTTGCGATCCCCTATACTTGTGGGTTATCAAGACTATTTTCTGGCGCCGTTGCCAGGGAGCATAGCTCTATTCTTTAAGTCACTTGGGATTTATATCTGCTTATCATTATGAAGAACTTGAAAGATCCAAGAACCAAGATTTATCCCTCAACTACGAGGGGAGGTAAGGAACTGCCATCTAGCTCTGCACTTGATTCACCTTCTGTTTTGAGTAAGCTTGCGACACCTACACCTGCTTCTGCTATTCGTTCTGATATGTCGCATGTTATTGATGATGCCACTTCTGTTATGCATGATACTTATGATGAAACTACTTCTATGCCTGATACTACTGTGCCACTTAGTGATTTTCTTGATGAACAAATTGTTAGGGCTAGAGAGATTGAAAATATTGAATCTGATAATACTGATGAAAGTGATGATGAAGAATCACTTGTTATTCCTGAGGGTTATGTTTTTGATCAAGAAGCTTCTTTAGCTATTTTAGCTTGTAAAGATAGAAACGAACTTAAGAGGTTATTAGCTAAATGGAATAAGCAATCTCTAAATGCTAGAATGAAACCTGACCCTGATTTTGCTACTTCACCTATCTGTGTTACTGATAAGGATTATGAATTCTCTGTTGATCCTGATATAATTACTTTGGTTGAGTCTGATCCTTTTTATGGCTATGAATCTGAAACTGTTGTGGCACATCTTACTAAATTAAATGATATACCCACCCTGTTCACTAAAGTTGAGAGAACTCGTTACTTTTATATCCTTAAAATATTACTGTTCTCATTAAAGGGTGATGCTAAGACATGGTTTAGTTCTCTTGATCCTAGTTGTGTGCGTAGTCCCTAGGATATGATTTATTACTTCTCTGCTAAATATTTCCCTGCTCATAAGAAACAAGCTGCTTTAAGGGATATATATATAATTTTGTGCAAATTGAAGAAGAGAGTCTCCCACAAGCTTGGGGGAGGCTTCTCCAATTACTTAATGCTTTGCCTGATCATCCTCTTAAGAAAAATGAAATACTTGATATCTTTTATAATGGACTAACCGATGCCTCCAGAGATTACCTGGATAGTTGTGCTGGTTCTGTTTTCAGGGAAAGAACACATGATGAAGCTGAAATTCTATTGAATAATATGTTGACAAATAAAAATAATTGGACACCTCTGGAGCCAATTCCTGAGCATATTCCTAAACCCACTCCGAAGAAGAGGGGTGTTCTATTTCTCAGTCCTGAAGATATGCAAGAGGCAAAGAAATCTATGAAAGAAAAAGGTATTAAAGCTGAAGATGTTAAGAATTTACCTCCTATTGAAGAAATACACGGTCTTAATTTACCGCCTGTTGAAGAAAC
This sequence comes from Triticum aestivum, assembly GCF_018294505.1. Classification (NCBI taxonomy): domain Eukaryota; kingdom Viridiplantae; phylum Streptophyta; class Magnoliopsida; order Poales; family Poaceae; genus Triticum; species Triticum aestivum. The sequence goes on from NC_057797.1 coordinate 591,219,731, forward strand.
ATATGATCTTAATCCTTTACCTATTGAAGAAACTCATGGTCTTGATAACCCGACACAGGTAGTAAAGGTAAATTCTCTCTATAGATATGATAAAGCTAAAATCCCATTTGCTAAATTTGCTAGCCCATGCTTAGATGAGTTTGATAAATTTATGGCTAAGCAAGAAGATTTTAATGCTTATTTTGATAGAAAATTGAAATACAATTCAAATATGCTTGAACACTTGGGTGATTATATGGCTAATGTCAAAGGTGAACTTAAACTTATTAGTAAACATACTTCTATGGTTACCACTCAAGTAGAACAAGTACTTAAAGCTCAAAATGATTTGCTCAATGAATTGAATAGTAAGGATAATGATAATGCTGTTAGAGTGGCTACTAGAACTAGTAGAATGACTCAGGGACCTTTGTATCCCGAAGGCCACCCTAAGAGAATTGAGCAAGATTCTCAGAGAAATAATATAGATGCACCTAGTCCTTCTAAAAGGAAGAAAAAGAAAAATGATAGGACTTTGCATACTTCTAGTGAACCTGTTATTGAACCACCTGAGAATCCAAATGACATTTCTATTTCTGATGCCGAAACACAATCTGGTAATGAACCTGAAACTAGTAATTATGTTAATGATAATGTTCATGATGATGCTCAACCTAGTAATGATAATGATGTAGAAATTGAACCTGCTGTTGATCTTGATAACCCACAATCAGAGAATCAATGTTATGATAAGAAAGACTTTGTTGCTAGGAAACATGGTAAAGAAAGAGAACCATGGGTTCAGAAACCCATGCCTTTTCCTCCCAAACCATCCAAGAAAAAGGATGATGAGCATTTTGAGCGCTTTGCTGAAATGATTAGACCTATCTTTTTTGCGTATGCGATTAACTGATATGCTCAAAACAAATCCTTATGCTAAGTACATGAAAGATATTATTACAAATAAAAGAAAGATACCGGAAGCTGAAATTTCCACCATGCTTGCTAATTATACTTTTAAAGGTGGAATACCAAAGAAACTTGGAGATCCAGGAGTACCCACTATAACATGCTCCATTAAAAGAAACTATGTTAAAACTGCTTTATGGGATCTTGGAGCCGGTGTTAGTGTTATGCCTCTCTCTTTATATCGTAGACTTGATTTGAATAAGTTGACACCTACTGAAATATCTTTGCAAATGGCTGATAAATCAACTGCTATACCTGTCGGTATTTGTGAGGATGTGCCTGTTGTAGTTGCAAACGTTACTATTTTAACAGACTTTGTTATTCTTGATATTCCCGAGGACGATAGTATGTCTATTATTCTTGGAAGACCCTTTTTGAATACTGCAGGGGCTGTTATTGATTGCACTAAAGGCAATGTCACTTTTCATGTTAATGGTGTCGTGGATCTAAGACTGACAGTAGAATGGGGGGTAGGTATGAGGAGGCAAGATCCTAGCTATGGAGTAGTTGTACACACGAGTTTTACGAGTTCAGGCCCTTCTCGAAGGAAGTAACAACCCTACATCTCGGTGCCCTGAGGCGGTCGACTGGATTATATGTGTGTGTGAGTTTACAAAAGATGCGAACCCTTGTCCCACAGGAGGGGGGTGGCTTATATAGAGTGCGCCAGGACCCCAGCCCTCCTCCATTACACAGGGTTCAATGTTCATAAAGGAGGAGCGTTACTGGTAACGTCCAAAGTAAAGTGCTATAAATGTCCATAAAGCTACGGTTTAAACCCCGACCGTTGCGGAGTGAAGGGCTTTTCATCTTCTGGTGGTCGAGTGTCTTCAAGGTGGTCGAGTGAACACATCTTCATGGCCGAGTGGATGATGGTTTCTCTTCCACTGCTTCTGATTCTTTGTAGAGATGTCCTTGGGGAGGGTATGTTGGACAGATCCATGACCCTACCCTAGGTACATAGCTTCATCATTAGCCCCCAAATGGATTAGGGTTTGAGTGAGGAAGGAGTTGGGAACACTTCCGACTCATTCTTTGTGCTATGAGCATATCTTGTTCTGGAATAATGAACCGAGGAGACGACGTCGACTCCTTTTTCAGTCTCCTTGGTCCATTCTTGGTTTTTGTCGAGTGAAGTTTCACGGTAAAACTCCGAATGATAATGTAGAGGATGTTTTCAGTCTGGCAAGTTGCTCTGCTCTCCGCGGATTTCGCGGGATTCCAATTTTGGGGAAGCGCGCCGGACGGGTGAAACCGTGGTAATCGGGACGGATTAGGCAAGTCTCCTCGATCTCTGCGCCACCTTTTTCGCCACGTACTGCGCGCGTGACTGTTGCGGGATTTGTTTAGATTGTCTGGGTCCACCAGTCAGTCACTCAGGGAATGACCTTATAAAAGGCACCGGACCAGGCCTCTGCCCCGTGCGCTCCCATTCTCTTCTCTTCTTCCTCCGACCTCTCCGCCACGCTCGTATCTGCTCTTGTCGCCGGATCCTCGCTCGAACTCAATCCGTCTCCATGGGAAAAGAGAAGACGGTGGTGCTGGAGTGCACGAAGAAGGTGACCGCGAAGGCGAAGGGCAAGCGGACCAGCCGGGGCGGATCCTCGTCGAGATCCGGCCTGCCGCCGGGCTGGATCCAGGGCGACTGGATCCGCTCGACGATCACCCAGGAGGACCTCGACGACCTGGTGGAGGGGGGACTGATCCCCCACAAGTCGGCACAGCTCCCGGGGAACATGACCGAGCCGCAACCAAGGGAGGGTGAGTGCGTTCTCCTCGCCACCCACGTAGATCGCGGATTCTCATTGCCTTCCCATCCTTTCTTCCGGGGCTTTCTGAACTTCTTTGGGGCTCAGCTCCACCATTTCACTCCAAACACCATAGTCTATCTGGCCGCTTTCGTTTCAATGTGTGAAAAATTCTTGGGCTGTCGACCGCACTGGGGTCTTTTCAAACACATCTTCACCTGCCGCTCCCAGTCGGTCAAAAAGTCCAATCCGAGTGATGAGAGGACGCAAGTGATCCAGATGTGCGGGGGCCTGGGGATCCAGATGAGGAGCAAGAGCACCTTCCCAGCAATGATCCTTCCTGACTCGGTCCGGGGATGGCAGTCGACTTGGTTTTATTGTAAGGACCAGTCGACCCCGGGTCAGTCGACTGGGCTTCCTCCCTTTTCTTTGGCTCGAGTGGAGAAGCCTGCCCCTCTGAAGGTGGTTCTAGAAGGGAAGGCGCATGTCAAGGTGCTGGTCGAGCGGGTCGTCCAACTCGTCCGCGACGGGGTGACCGGGATGGACCTGCTGGAGGTCTTTCTCGGTCGATGCATCCAACCGCTTCAGGCACGTGACCATCCGATGTGGATGTACTCTGGGCTCGAGGATTCCACTCGGATCCACCCGGAGGACGTCAGCGAGGACACCTTGGAGAAGTGGCTGATGGGGATCACCAGCAACAAAGACAACCCTCGGGGGTCTAGGAGGGTGATTCCATTCGACCACTCACGTCAGCCGGAGCAGGTATGATTCTGTTTTATCAAGTATCTTTCTGATTCACTGTGTGACATCTTGTTGATGGACGACTGAATTTGTTTTGATCATTGTCTTTTCAGGCCCTCATTGACATGTACTCAATGCCCAACGGAGTGCAGGAGCAAGACGTCGAGGAAGGAGCGAGCGGGGGCGAGAGCGGCGAAGGGTACTCAGATGCCGAGGAGGACGAGGAGAGCGACGAATCGATTGATGACAAAGAGGTCGACTCGCCTCCTCGCAGGGAGAGGAGATCCAAACACGCTCACGACCCGGCGAGCGCTCCGGGCCTGGTGGCCGCGCCGATTGGGCAGTCTTCGAAGCGTCCCAGGACGTCTTCCCCAACGCCAACTGAGAAGGCTCCGAAGTAGCCCAAAGTTGTGCCGCCTCCAGCACCGAAAGCACCGAAAGCCACCTCCTCCAAGCTGCCAAAGGCTTTTCCCAGGATCAAAGTGACCATCCCTACTATCTCCGGGTAATCATCTGACTTGTTCTTTTCGTCGACTCGAATAACAGAACGTAACCGACTTGATGCGGGTCTTTGCAGTGCTGCTACGTCAGGAACCTCTTCTCTCCAGTACCGAGACGAGGAGATGGAGGACGCGGTTACCTCTAACCCATGTAGAAACTCTTATGATCTTGTTCTTGATTCCTTGGTCGATTGCATTCTAGTGGTTCACTTGGGGTCGAATGCTCTGTCTCGCAGCTCCACCCAATGTCATCGATCTTCCAGATGACGATGAAGATGTGGCTCTTAAGCCCAGGAAGAGAAAGAAGGTAGCAGCTGGTAAGATGTCTCGGCAAGGGCCAACAACAACACCGCCCGTCCGTCAACCTGAAGACGCGGGCAGGGCCTCTGTAACCTTCGCTGCACCCTTGTCGAGTGAGCACCCCACACCATCGACTGCACCGATGATTCCTTCAGTCGTCCAACTCCACGCCACGGAGCTCCAAGCTGCCACACCTGGGTCGTCTGCTCTCTTTTTCACCAGCTACCCCGTCCCGAACAACCAGTCGGAAGCGGCTGCGGAAGCCATCCAACAGGCTGACGTGATGATGGAGCGGGTGAAGACGGTGCATGAGAATAGCCAGGCTGCCTACGACACCAATGCTGCTCTTCGGGCCAACGTCTAGGTAAGTAGACTTTCCGACTGCTCTTGTTCTATGAGGATATGCTACCCGAAAAATGTTCTTCTACACAATCTCCTGTCGTTTGCGTCGAATCAGAGCACCCACTAGGTGTTTTGTTGTCTTTGGTAGTTGCGCTCCTCCACTCGGTCTGGGCGAGTGGGATCTGAACCGGTGGGGGCACGCCAAGTGCACCCACTGGGTGTAGTCCCCGAGATCGCGGTCGACTGCTGGCAGTCGACTGGGGTCTGAGTTCTACCTTCTTTTCTTTTCCTTTTCTTCCACTCGACTCAGGTGGACCGGTCGAGTAGGATCTGAACCGGTGGGGGCACGCCAAGTGCACCCACTGGGTGTAGTCCGCGAGACCGCGGTCGACTGCTGGCAGTCGACTATGGTCTGAACAGCTCTTTTTTTGGACCGGGTGGACCGGTTGAGTTGGGAATTAATCAACGGGGGCACGCCAAGTGCACCCGCTGGGTGTAGCCCCCGAGACCGCAGTCTACTATGTGCAGTCGGCTGGGGTCTAAGCGAACTTCTTTAGGTTTTATTCACTCGGAAGTAAACAACCTTTGATCTTATCAACTGACCCGTCTTTTGCCTTCTGCAGAAGTCTTGTACTCTTATTTCCAAGTTTGCTGAACTTGAGGAGAAGTAGAGGCAACTCAACCTCGACTTGGAATTGGCCCAACAGAATCTGAAGAAAGCTCAAGACGAAGCTGTTGGTATGGAAGGTAACTGGCTGTCGACTGACTTTCAATATATTTCTTTGATCTCTTGTTTGATTCGATTGCTTCTTTTGCAAAGAAAATGAAGTTGGCTCTAGAGAAGAAGGACTCGGACCTCGCCACCGCGAAAAAAGGAGCCAAAGATAAAACTACCCTCGCAAACCAGAAGCTTGCTTTAGTCGGAACGCTGGAAGGGGAGGTGAACAAACTGAAATCTTGCCTCAATGAAGCTAACTGTGAAGTGACTAGTCTGAAGAAGGACAAGGTTGCCCTGAATGAAAAGCTGGAGTCCGTGATCCGCAAGAGGAACGACACGGAAGCTTATCTGAGGACTCTCGCCAAGAAGCTCTATCTCACACTGGAAGGTATTTCTTTTAAACCGACTGTGTTGATGCTTGCGATCGGATCCTGCTCGGTTGATTCACTAATTTTTGGCTGCAGAATTCTGCCAAGACTTCGACGAGGAAACTGGAAAGGTCGAGACGGGTCTGGACCCTATCGCTTCTCTAGTTTGCAACAAAACCGAATGAACCTGCTCCGCCTGGAGTCCACTATCGCCAGCGCCACAAGCTACCTCATGCGTCTGAAGGAGGTAGTCTCCCAAATCGACTCATCACTTTGGCCGAGGGCGACGCTTCAAGATGACCTGGAGTCCTTGATGACTCGATTGAACAAGATCCCTGACCGAGTGCAAGAATGGAAGAAGTCCTCCGCCCGGTGTGGTGCTGACGTGGCACTGTCCTTGGTGCGAGTCCATTGCAAGGAGGTTCGTGAAGACAAGCTGGCTGCGATCAAAGTCGCTAACACCAAAAAGCATGACTTCCAGTCCTTCATGGAGACTTTCATTGCTGCCGCTACTCGGATTGCTGATGGGATCGACCTGGACTCATTCGTGGAGCCTGCCAGCCCTCCTCCTGCCGAGTGAACAACTTATGAGACTTGAATCTGCTTTAAATTTGCCTCGGAATGCCGAGTGATCGCTGTAACCGTTAAACTCCTTTGGGCTTGATGCCCGAATACTTTTGATTTGCTGCTTGGAACTCTAGGATTTATCCGAATTTGGTTTATCTCCGAATGTGCTTGCATTTTGCCTTCGAATGAACTTTGTTCACTGCTCGGAATAGTCTTTGCGCTGGAGATGCTGCTCTGAAATGGTGGCTACAGTCGACCTGCGCTTCGTCATCCTTGCAGATAGGGATGGGGCGCATGTTGTACTTGTGCCGTAGGTCCGAGGGAGAAGGTTGTAGTCGACCTACACCTCGTCGTCCTTGCGGATATGGATGGAGCGCATGTTGTACTTGTGCCGTAGCTTTGAAGGAGAAGGTTGCAGTCGACCTGCACCTCGTCGTCCTTGCGGATGGGGATGGAGCGTATGTTGTACTTGTGCCATAGCTCCGAAGGAGAAGGTTGCAGTCGACCTGCACCTCATCGTCCTTGCGGATGGGGATGGAGCGTACGTTGTACTTGTGCCATAGCTCTGAAGGAGAAGGTTGCAGTCGACCTGCACCTCATTGTCCTTGCAGATAGGGATGGAGCGTGCGTTGTACTTGTGCCGTAGCTCCGAAGGAGAAGGTTGCAGTCGACCTGCACCTCGTCGTCCTTGTGGATAGGGATATGTTTCGAACTTAGGCGAGTACTGGACTGCAGCTAAGCTTCCGAGTGGGAGGATTGCTCTCCACTCGGTAGGATTTTTTTCGAACTTAGGCGAGTATTGGACTGCAGCTAAGCCTTTGAGTGAGAGAACTTAGGCGAGTACTGGACTGTAGCTAAGCCCCTGAGTGGGAGGATTGATCTCCACTCGGTAGGATTTTTTCGAACTTAGGCGAGTATTGGACTGCAGCTAAGCCTCCGAGTGAGAGAACTTAGGCGAGTACTGGACTGCAGCTAAGCCTCCGAGTGGGAGGATTGCTCTCCACTCGGTAGGATTTTTCAAACTTAGGTGAGTACTGGACTGCAGCTAAGCCTCCGAGTGAGAGCACTTAGGCGAGTGTTGGACTGCAGCTAAGCCGTTGAGTGGGAGGATTGCTCTCCACTCGGTAGGATTTTTTCGAACTTAGGCGAGTATTGGACTGCAGCTAAGCCTCTGAGTGAGAGAACTTAGGCGAGTACTGGACTGCAGCTAAGCCCCCAAGTGGGAGGATTGCTCTCTACTCGGTAGGATTTTTTCAAACTTAGGCGAGTATTGGACTGCAGCTAAGCCTCCGAGTGAGAGAACTTAGGCGAGTACTGGACTGCAGCTAAGCCTCCGAGTGGGAGGATTGCTCTCCACTCGGTAGGATTTCTCAAACTTAGGCGAGTACTGGACTGTAGCTAAGCCTCTGAGTGAGAGAACTTAGGCGAGTGCTGGACTGCAGCTAAGCCCCCGAGTGGGAGAATTGCTCTACACTCGGTAGGATTTTACAAACTTAGGCGAGTACTAGACTGCAGCTAAGCCTCCAAGTGAGAGAACTTAGGCGAGTGCTGGACTGCAGCTAAGCCCCCCAGTGGGAGGATTGCTCTCCACTAGGTAGGAATTTCCAAACTTAGGCAAGTACTGGTGTAACACCCCGGATGTAATTTACCTTATCTGTATCCCAACTCTTGCCGTTTCCGGCACTAAGTTATTTTTATTTCTCTGTTGTCAGGTTTTTGTCTCCGCGTGTTTTATCTTTGTCATGCATCTCATATCATGTCATCATGTGCATTGCATTTGCATACGTGTTCGTCTCATGCATTCGAGCATTTTCCCCGTTGTCCGTTTTGCATTCCAGCGCTCCTATGTCACCCGGTGGTCCTTTCTACCTCTTTTCGTGTGTGGGGGTTAAACATTTCCGGATTAGACCGAGACTTGCCATGCGGCCTTGGTTTACTACCGGTATACCGCCTGTCAAGTTTCGTGCCATTTGGACTTCGTTTGATACTCCAACTGTTAACCGAGGGACCGAAAAGGCCTCGTGTGTGTTGCAGCCCAACACCCTTCCAATTTGGCCCAAAGCCCACCAAAAACCCCTCCATCGTCTAGAGCGTTCGAGCACGATCGCGTGGCCGAAAACCGCACCTCATTTGGAGCTTCCTAGCTCCCTCTACCTATAAAACTAGCCCCTCCTCCGAAATTTCGGGTCTCTCCAACCTCTAACCCTAAAAAATCCTCGCGCCGCCGCCGGACATGTCCGCCGCCGACCGGACACACCGCCGCCACCAATAGGACGCCGCCACGTGTCCCCGTACCTCCGCCCGCCACCGCGCGGCCCGGGGAGCCTGGAGCCGGCCCCCGTGGCCCATCTCCTCACCGCCGCCTCCCCGCGTCCTCTCCTCCCGCATGCCGCCCGGGCTGCCCGAGCCGGCCGCCGCGTCCGCCCGCCGCCGGCGCACTCTAGCTCACCGGCCACCGCGCTCGACCTCGCCGGCCACCACGCTTGACCTCGCCGGCCGGACCTCGCGGGCCACCTCCGGTCGCCCTCGCCTCCGCCGCGCCACCGGGGAGCCGCGCCGCCTCCGGCCAACTCCGTCCCCGCAGCTCCCTCCGGCCACCTCCGCTCGACGGCGCCGGCAAGTACTCTAGCGACCAGGGACGACTCCGGCGACCTCGATCCGGTGACTGCTACAGTGCATGCTACAGTAACTCCGGCCGGATCCAGATCTGAGATCCACCTCGGGTTGACTTTTTCCTCCCGAAACTCTAAATATTTACAAACTTTGGCATGTCATAACTCCCTCATTGTAGCTCCGATTTGTGCGTGTAGCATATCAAAATGTTCGTCTCGACGAGTACATCATTTCATCTCATTGCATCATTTTCATTTGAGCTCATCTTGATGCCCGAAATGCTGTTGGAAGAGGGCTATGTGATGAATTTGTCAGATCTGTTTCAGCAAATGGCCTTTTGTCATTTTTGCCATGATTAATGTGTGCATGATATGATCTTGAGCTCTACATGTGTTTGGTAGAATGCCATGTTATCTTTACAGGGGTGTATGCCATGTATTTTTGTGATATTTGTGGTGACTAGCACAAGCATGCAAAGTAGCGTAATCGTTGATGCTGATTTCAGGGACTTAGAATTTCACTAAGTCCTTGTCCTGATTTTGTTGTTATGCCATATGTTCATGTTGTTTCCTAGTGATCCGTGCCTCTTTTGAGGATGATCAGTAAGGATGTTTTGTTAATATTGTGGTGCTCTATCCATCCATGTCTTTGTTTGCAATTATGGAGTACCCTAGCTTGAGTCAATTGAGCGCTACTTTTGATATAAAATGATCCTAACAGATTGTTGACATGTTTAGCGATTTTGCCGAGGATGTTGCTATTGATCCGTGCATGCTATGATGTTGTCCTTACCATGTCTAGATTCTATGTCATGTCTTCTTGATGTATGTATGCTTAGTTTGTCATGCCATGCTCGGTAGTGAGTGCATCGAGCTCGTAAACATGCCTACTTGTTAATCTGTTTACATGTTCCAGTTTTTCACTAAGTCTGAATCTGTTTATGTTTTTGCTATGTTCACATGCTTGCAAATGTATTTTCTGTTCCCTTTTGGCTCAAGGTCACTAAGGGACTTTTGTTATATGCTTAGAGTAGATTCATGACATGCCTTGCTTTGCCATGATATGTTCCTGTAGCTTGTAGTGTTCGTGCTCTAAAGTTTGCTTTCTGATGATAAATTCCTGTCTTGTGTTAATTTCACTAAGTCTGAAACCTGTTATCATTTGCACTTTTGCCATGCTTGTTTGAACCTGTTAATGGATGAATTAGCCGTAGCTCAGTGTTCATCTTTTGTGAAGTATCATGAGTAGATCCCTGCCATGTATTTTTTTTGCTATGTTTGAGTGTTGTAGCATATTTATCTTGTTGCATTTAGATGGATACTTGTTGATTATCGCAGACCGGTGCCATATTTGTTTCGCTTGCCATTTCCAAACCGTGCATCCGATTCCGGTGATCTTTATATCGTTTTCAACCGAAATCACCTCACCTTTCCAGTGGCACTCTTGGATTTCCAAGTTGAGGCCTGGTTCAATCATTCCTTGTCAAATCTTACATGTGCATCACATATCGCATCCCGCATATCATACCATGTTTGCATCATGTTGCTTGAGCATTGCACGTGGTTGATTGTGCTCCTTTTGCTTGTTGTTCTTGTTTGGATAGAGCCGGGAGACGAGTTCGTGAACGAGTAGCCCGTTGAGTTTGCTTACGAGGATCAAGGCAACTCTGAGTACTTTGCAGGCAAGATGACCATACCCTCGAAATCACTTCTATCTTTGCTTTAGATGCTCGCTCTTTTGCTATGCCTATGCTACGATACCTACCACTTGCTTATCATGCCTCTAACCCACCATGTCCTAGCAAACTGTTGTTTGGCTATGTTACCGCTTTGCTCAGCCCCTCTTATAGCGTTGCTAGTTGCAGGTGAAGATTGGAGATCGTTCCTTGTTGGAACATGTTTATTGTTGGGATATCACCATATTATATTGTTTATCTTAATGCACCTATATACTTGGTAAAGGGTGGAAGGCTCGGCCTTATGCCTAGTGTTTTGTTCCACTCTTGCCGCCCTAGTTTCCGTCATATCGGTGTTATGTTCCCGGATTTTGCGTTCCTTACATGGTTGGGTTATAATGGGAACCCCTTGACAGTGCGCATTGAATAAAACTCCTCCAGCAATGCCCAACCTTGGTTTTACCATTTTCCACCTAGCCTCTTTTTCCCTTGGGTTTCCGGAGCCCAAGGGTCATCTTTATTTAAACCCCCCCGGGCCAGTGCTCCTCTGAGTGTTGGTCCAAAACAGAGCCACTTGCAGCGCCACCTCGGGGAAACTTGAGGGTTGGTTTTAGTTGTACGCAGTGTTCATTTGAGTGTGCCCTGAGAACGAGATATGTGCAGCTCCTATCGGGATTTGTCGGCACATTCGGGTGATGTTGCTAGACTTGTTTTACCATTGTCGAGGATGTCTTGTAACCGGGATGCCGAGTCTGATCGGATTGTCTTGGGAGAAGGAATATCCTTCGTTGACCGTGAGAGCTTGTGATGGGCTAAGTTGGGACTCCCCTGCAGGGATTTGAACTCTCGAAAGCCGTGCCCGTGGTTATGGGCAGATGGGAATTTGTTAATGTCCGGTTGTAGATAACATGAAACTTAACTTAATTAAATACATCAACTGCTTGAGTAATCGTGATGGTCTCTTCTCGGCGGAGTCCGGGAAGTGAACACGGTGTTAGAGTAATGCTTGACATAGGTTGTTCTAGGATCACTTCTTGATCATAGTTGTTCGACCGTGCTTTTGCCTTCTCTTCTCACTCTCTTTTGCGAATAGGTCATCCACCATATATGCTAGTCGCTTGCTGTAGCTCCACATCATACCTTTACCTTACCTATAAGCTTAAATAGTCTTGATCGCGAGGGTGTGAGATTGCTGAGTCCCCGTGACTCACAGATTCCTTCCTAAACCAGATGCAGGGATCGATGATACCGTTCCAGATGACATGACCGAGCTCAAGTGGGAGTTCAACGAAGACTCACGCCGTTACTACGTGTCTTTCCCAGATGATCAGTAGTGGTGCCTAGTTGGGGCGACCGGGGACTTTGTCGCATTTGGGGGTTGATCTTTATTTTGGTACCGTAGTCGGACCATGTGTGTATTGGATGAATGTAATGTTATTCATCTATTTGTGTGACGTGGCGAGTGTAAGCTAACTATGTATCTTTTCCCCTTTAATTATTTACATGGGTTGTTGTGAAGATTACCTCACTTGTGACATTGCTTTCAATGCGGTTATGCCTCTAAGTCGTGCTTTGACACGTAGGAGATATAGCCGCATCGAGGGCGTTACAAGTTGGTAATCAGAGCCTTCCCCGACCTTAGGAGCCCTCCTGCTTGATCGAATCGTTGGCGTTGTTGAGTCTAAAAAAAGTTTTGAGTCATCTAGGATTATATATATCGGAGAGTTAGGAATTCTTTTTACTCCTCAGTCCCTTCGTCGCTCTGGTGAGGCATCCTGACGTAGAGTTTTGACTCTTCTCTTCTCAGATTTCACTAATTTTTTTAGGATCACGCGGGTATCTTGGAATCATTCTGATGGTTTTGTGACGAGAACATTGTTCTTGGTGCCTGCTGTCATTTAGGGGTTGTGGAAATGTCCCGGGGAGTTGAGCTCCGAGGTGTTGTCGTCACAATTTTATCGTTCAGATTCTGGAATACCTGAGTTTCGCCGACATCGAAAATCTCTTTTATGCAGTTGTTGGTGAGATAACCTCGATGCCACCCAGTACTGGGGTGGGAGCTCGGGAGTATTGCCATAACTTGTATAACAGATGCTTTTCGAAGGTTGAGGTAAATGATTTCCGAAGGTTTCTCGGTTATGTGTTGAAGGATGGATATAGCTGGATGTAGGATTTGCTAGATTTGGGTGAGATATTATGCTTCCCCTGTATCCCCAACACCTGATTGCATAACTGAAAAGGTTCGGGAGTTTCATAGGTGGGAATTCTTGTAGCTCTAGTTCTTCTTTCGCGGATATTTGGTTTGGGATTGGGTAATCCTCACCAAGTATTTGTTCTTGTCTGTACCTTGTTTTTATTCTTCTACCTCAATTCTAAGTGGCCTCTCAATTTATGGAAATGTGACCATTTCAATTGGAATGCTTTCGTTCATTTTGTTCGGATGTGAAGACTTTATGTTGCAATTTCAATCCGTTTGATTCAGCTTGAATATTTGTCTGTCAAGATGCTAATGGACGTCAATCTCTACAGGATGGCTCCTCCAACACGCAAGACTCTGAATCCTGATCCGCCACCACCACATCCACCTCCGGAGGCATGGCAAGCTGTGATGGCCGCTACCAATGCAAACACGCAGCTGATCATGCAACTTCTTCAAGAGCACAACCAAGGGAACCATGGCCATGGCAACAATCAGAATTAGTTTGCTACACTCAACCAGTTCCTTGCTAACCAGCCAAAGACCTTCAGCAATTGTGTTGAGGCAACAGACGCTGATGATTGGCTCGTGGACATATGCAAGCATTTCGAGTGCAGCAACGTCAGGCCTGAGGACTTTGTCAAGTTTGCCTCCTTCCAACTCAAAGACCAAGCTGCAGAATGGTTTCAGCAGTACAACGATTCCAGAGGAGGCCGTGTGATTACCTGGGATGAATTCTGTCAAGACTTCAAAGCTCATCATATTCCTCAGAGTGTGGTTGAGAGTAAGCGTGAGGAATTCCGCAACCTGAAGCAAGACACTATTTCTGTTTACCAGTACAACATCATGTTTCAGAAGCTCGCCCGTTTTGCTAAGCAAGACGTCCCTGACGAGAAGAGCATGATATACCAGTTCAGGGGCGGTCTCAGAGAAGAACTCCAACTAGCTCTCGTCCTCTTTGAGCCCAAGAAGTACGATGAGTTTTACAACATGGCAATGAAGCAAGAGGCTGCCCAACTGAAGTGCGATGCTTCCAAGAAGCGAGTCAGAGATGCAACTCCTTCTTCCTCTACTCAAGTGGCTAAGCAGCAAAAGTATTGGCTTCCTCCTCCTCCGTTCCGCCAGCCTTATCAGCAGAAGAGCAAAGGTGGCAGTGGATCTTCCCACCCACCCAACCCTGGCTTTCAGAACAAGACTTCGTCTCAAGCTCCAAGATCAAGTGCTCCGTATCACCGTCCGCTTTCAGAGGTCATGTGCAACAAGTGCCAACAGAAGGGTCACTATGCCAACAAATGCTTCAATCAGAGGCGTCTTCCTCCTCCCCCTCCTGTGAGATCGGCAAGTACCGCAGTGGTCAAGCATAACCCCAAGCACGCCAAGGTCAACTTGTTGAACGCAGCTCAGGCAGAGGACTCGCCAGATGTGATTATGGGTAACCTTCCTGTTAACGATGTTCCTGCAAAAGTACTTTTTGACACTGGTGCATCGCTTTCTTTTATTTCAAGACCATTTGTTGCCAAGCATGAATTTGTGACCGAAAGGATTCCTTTCCCGTTGAAGATTGTGTCCCCGGGCAAGCAAATGACATCTAACAATTGCGTCCCGGATGTATCTATCACGTTGGGTGACTATAAGTTTCTATCCTCTTCAGTGGTCCTTGGTAACTCGGATATTGATCTTATTCTTGGAATGGACTGGCTTTCTAAGCACAAGGCTCAGCTTGATTGTGCTGCCAGGCAGATTCAATTGACTCATTCGTCTGAGGATGTAATTGTCTTTGCCACAAGGGATGATACCATCCATCTGTTTTCTCTCAATGAGAAGGGTGAACTAGATGCCATCTCTCAAATTCCAGGCGTTTGTGAATATCAAGACGTCTTTCCAGAAGAGCTTCCAGGAATGCCTCCGCACCGGCCAGTTGAATTCGTCATTGATCTTGAGCCTGGCACGGAACCTGTTTGCAAACGTCCTTACAAGCTTGGACCTGAAGAGTTGAAGGAGCTAAAGAAACAACTCGATATTCAAGAGCGAATGGGTCTCATCCGACCTAGTTCTTCTCCGTGGGGTTGTGGGGTTCTTTTTGTGAAGAAGAAGGATGGAACGGACCGACTCTGTGTCGACTACCGTCCATTGAACAAGAAGACTATAAAGAACAAGTACCCACTTCCCAACATCAACGAGCTATTTGAACAACTCAAAGGTGCTCAAGTATTCTCCAAGCTTGATCTCCATATGGGCTATCACCAGATTCGAATTCGTGAGCAAGATATCCCTAAGACAGCATTCAGAACAAGCTATGGTTCATATGAATACACTGTCATGTCTTTTGGCCTCATCAACGCTCCGCCAACATTCTCTCACATGATGAACTTCATCTTCAACCCCTACACAAATGACTTCGTCTTGGTCTACCTCGATGACATTTTGGTCCTTTCCAAGAACAAGGAAGATCATGCCAAGCACTTGCGTTTGGTGCTGGATAAGCTCAGAGAACATCAATTCTATGCCAAGTTTTCAAAGTGCAAGTTTTGGCTCGATGAGGTTCTCTATCTTGGGCATATCATCTCTGCCAAGGGTATAGCGGTGAATCCTGAGAAGGTGTCTGCAATTTTGAATTGGGAACCACCTCAGAACGTGAAACAACTCTGCAGCTTCCTTGGGCTCGCAAGCTATTGTCGAAGGTTCGTTGAGAACTTCTCTAAGATCGCGAAGCCTCTTTCCAACCTTCTCCAGAAGCACGTGAAGTACGTTTTGTCTCCTGAATGTGACATCGCTTTCAACACCCTGAAAGAGAAATTAGTCACTTCTCCAGTTCTGACTCCTCCTGATGAATCCAAACTGTTCGAGGTCTTCTGCGATGCCTCTCTTCAAGGTCTTGGTGCAGTGTTGATGCAAGAGAAGAAAGTTGTGGCTTATACTTCTTGCCAGTTGAAGCCCAATGAAAAGAACTACCCCACTCACGACCTCTAGTTGGCGGCAGTTGTGCATGTTCTTTTGACTTGGAGACATCTCCTATTGGGAAGAAAAGTGGACATCTTCACTGACCACAAGAGTCTCAAATACATCTTCAGTCAGCCTAATCTCAACCTCAGGCAGACTCGTTGGGTCGAAATGATTCAAGAGTATAATCCGAGCATCGAATATACTCCAGGCAAGGCCAATGTAATTGCTGACGCATTGAGCAGGAAGGCTTACTGCAACAGTTTGATTCTCAAGCCTTACCAACCCAAGCTTTGTGAAGCTTTCCGCAAACTCAACCTGCAAGTTTTTCCACAAGGTTTTCTCACAAACCTCCAAGTCTCTCCTACTTTGGAAGATCAGATTCGCGAGGCTCAACTTCTTGATGCTATGGTGAAGAAGGTGAAGATTGGGATTGCCAAGAGTCAACCTAAGTACAAGTGCTATCGTCTTGATGACAAGGATACTCTATTCTTCGAGGATCACATTGTTGTGCCTAAAGGTGAACTTCGTAAAGTCATTATGAACGAGGCTCACAATTCACTCCTCTCCATCCACCCTGGAAGTACAAAGATGTACCAGGACCTCAAGCAGTCGTATTGGTGGACTCGAATGAAGCGTGAGATTGCTCAGTTCGTGAATGAATGCGACGTCTGTAGAAGAGTGAAGGCAGAACACCAACGACCAGCTGGTCTCCTCCAACCTCTTGCCATTCCAGAATGAAAGTTTGACCACATTGAGATGGACTTTGTGACTGGATTTCCAAAGTCCAAGCGTGGCAATGATGCTATCTTCGTTGTCATCGACAAACTCACTAAAGTGGCTCACTTTCTGCCTATCAAAGAGTCTATCACAACAGCTCAATTGGCAGAGCTATATACCTCTCGTATTGTCTCTCTGCACGGCATTCCATAGTTGATTTCTTCAGATCGTGGCAGCATCTTTACCTCCAAGTTTTGGGATTCTTTTCAGAAGGCCATGGGCACCAACATCCGTTTCAGCACAACTTTTCATCCTCAAACTAGTGGCCAAGTCGAGCGTGTTAATCAGATCCTTAAAGATATGCTCAGGGCTTGCATCATCTCTTTCGGTATGAAGTGGGAAGATTGTCTTCCGTATACCGAGTTCTCCTACAACAACAACTTTCAAGCGAGTTTGGGCAAGGCCCCATTTGAAATTCTCTATGGCAGGAAGTGCCGTACTCCTCTTAACTGGTCAGAGACTGGTGAACGTCAACTTCTTGGCAATGACTTGATCGCAGAGGCAGAGGAGATGTGCAAAGTCATTCGTGATAACCTCAAAGCTGCGCAATCGCGCCAGAAGAGCTACTATGATAGTAAGCATCGTGATTTGGCTTTCGAGATCGGAGACCATGTTTACCTCCGCATCTCTCCAATGAAAGGTACTCGTCACTTCGGTATCAAAGGGAAGCTTTCCCCTAGATACGTGGGTCCTTTCAAGATCGTCAGCAAGAGAGGCGATCTCGCCTATCAACTCGAGCTTCCCTCCAACTTTGCAAATGTGCACGACGTGTTCCATGTCTCTCAGCTCTGCAAGTGCTTCAAGACCCTTGACCGCACCGTCAACTTTGAAGACATTGATCTCCAAGAAGACCTTTCTTATCGTGAGCACCCAATTGCTATTCTTGAAGAAACTGAGCGCAAGACTCGCAACAAGTCAATCAAATTCCTCAAAGTCAAGTGGTCACACCATTCCGACCGTGAAGCCACCTGCGAATGCGAGGACCACCTCCGTTCTGAGTACCCGAAGTTTTTCCATTCCTAGATCTCAGGACAAGATCCTTTCGTAGTGGTGGAGTGTTGTAACACCCCGGATGTAATTTACCTTGTATGTATCCCAACTCTTGCCGTTTCCGGCACTAAGTTATTTTATTTCTCCATTATCGGTTTTTGTCTCCGTGTGTTTTGTCTTTGTCATGCATCTCGTATCATGTCATCATGTGCATTGCATTTGCATACGTGTTCGTCTCATGCATTCGAGCATTTTCCCCGTTGTCCGTTTTGCATTCCGGTGCTCCTATGTCACCCGGTGGTCCTTTCTACCTCTTTTCGTGTGTGGGGGTTAAACATTTCTGGATTGGACCGAGACTTGCCATGCGGCCTTGGTTTACTACCGGTAGACCGCCTGTCAAGTTTCGTGCCATTTGGACTTCGTTTGATACTCCAACTGTTAACCGAGGGACCGAAAAGGCCTTGTGTGTGTTGCAGCCCAACACCCTTCCAATTTGTCCCAAAGCCCACCAAAAACCCCTCCATCATCTAGAGCGTTCGAGCACAATCGCGTGGACGAAAACCGCACCTCATTTGGAGCTTCCTAGCTCCCTCTACCTATAAAACTAGCCCCTCCTCCGAAATTTCGGGTCTCTCCAACCTCTAACCCTAAAAAATCCTCGCGCCGCCGCCGGACATGTCCGCCGCCGACCGGACACACCACCGCCACCAATAGGACACCGCCATGTGTCCCCGTACCGACGCCCGCCGCCGTGCGGCCCGGGGAGCCTGGGGCCGGCCCCCGCGACCCATCTCCTCACCGCCGCCTCCCCGCGTCCTCTCCTCCCGCGTGCCGCCTGGGCTGCCCGAGCCGGCCGCCGCGTCCGCCCGCCACCGGCGCACTCCAGCTCGCCGGCCACCGCGCTCGACCTCACCGGCCGGACCCCGCGGGCCACCTCCGGTCGCCCTCGCCTTCGCCGCGCCACCGGGGAGCCGCGCTACCTCCGGCCAACTCCGTCCCCGCAGCTCCCTCCGGCCACCTCCGCTCGACGGCGCCATCAAGTACTCCGGCGACCAGGGACGACTCCGGCGACCTTGATCCGGTGACTGCTACAGTGCATGCTACAGTAACTCCGGCCGGATCCAGATCTGAGATCCACCTTGGGTTGACTTTTTCCTTCCGAAACCCTAAATATTTGCAAACTTTGGCATGTCATAACTCTCTCATCGTAGTTCCGATTTGTGCATGTAGCATATCAAAATGTTCATCTCGACGAGTACATTATTTCATCTCACTGCATCATTTTCATTTGAGCTCATCGTGATGCCCGAAATGCTGTTGGAAGAGGGCTATGTGATGAATTTGTCAGATCTATTTCAGCAAAGGCCTTTTGTCATTTTTGCCATGATTAATGTGTGCATGATATGATCTTGAGCTCTACATGTGTTTGGTAGAATGCCATGTTATCCTTACAGGGGTGTATGCCATGTATTTTTGTGATATTTGTGGTGACTAGCACAAGCATGCAAAGTAGCGTAATTGTTGATGCTGATTTCAGGGACTTAGAATTTCACTAAGTCCTTGTCCTGATTTTGTTGTTATGCCATATGTTCATGTTGTTTCCTAGTGATCCGCGCCTCTTTTGAGGATGATCAGTAAGGATGTTTTGTTAATATTGTGGTGCTATATCCATCCATGTCTTTGTTTGCAATTATGGAGCACCCTAGCTTGAGTCAATCGAGCTCTACCTTTGCTATAAAATGATCCTGACAGATTGTTGACAAGTTTAGCGATTTTGCCGAGGATATTGCTATTGATCCGTGCATGCTATGATGTTGTACTTGCCATGTCTAGCTTCTATGTCATGTCTTCTTGATGGATGTATGCTTAGTTTGTCATGCCATGCTCTGTAGTGAGTGCATCGAGCTCGTAAACATGCCTACTTGTTAATCTATTTACATGTTCCAGTTTTTCACTAAGTCTGAATCTGTTTATGTTTTTGCTATGTTCACATGCTTGCAAATGTATTTTCTGATCCCTTTTGGCTCAAGGTCACTAAGGGACTTTTGTTATATGCTTAGAGTAGCTTCATGCCATGCCTTGCTTTGCCATGATATGTTCCTGTAGCTTGTAGTGTTTGTGCTCTAAAGTTTGCTTCCTCATGATAAATTCGAGACTTGTGTTAATTTCACCAAGTCTGAAACCTGTTATCATTTGCACTTTTGCCATGCTTGTTTGAACTGGTTAATGGATGAATTAGCCGTAGCTCAGTGTTCATCTTTTGTCAAGCATCATGAGTGGATCACTGCCATGTATTTTGTTGCTATGTTTGAGTGCTGTAGCATATTTATCTTGTTGCATTTAGATGGCTACTTGCTAATTATCGCAGACCGGTGCCATATTTGTTTTGCTTGCCATTTCTAAACCGTGCATCCGATTCCGGTGATTTTATATCGTTTTCAACCGAAATCACCTCACCTTTCCAGTGGCACTCTTGGATTTCCAAGTTGAGGCCTGTTTCAATCATTACTTCTCAAATCTTGCATGTGCATCACATATCGCATCCCGCATATCATACCAGGTTTGCAGCATGTTGCTTGAGCATTGCACGTGGTTGATTGTGCTCCTTTTGATTGTTGTTCTTGTTTGGGTAGAGCCGGGAGACGAGTTCGTGAACGAGGAGCCCGTTGAGTTTGCTTACGTGGATCAAGGTAACTCTTGTGTACTTTGCAGGCAAGATGACCATACCCTCGAAATCACTTCTATCTTTGCTTGCTAGATGTTCGCTCTTTTGCTATGCCTATGCTACGATACCTACCACTTGCTTATCATGCCTCTAACCCACCATGTCCTAGCAAACCATTGTTTGTCTATGTTACCGCTTTGCTCAGCCCCTCTTATAGCGTTGCTAGTTGCAGGTGAAGATTGGAGATCGTTCCTTGTTGGAACGTGTTTATTGTTGGGATATCACCATATTATCTTGTTTATCTTAATGCACCTATATACTTGGTAAATGGTGGAAGGCTCGGCCTTATGCCTAGTGTTTTGTTCCACTCTTTCCGCCCTAGTTTCCGTCATATCGGTGTTATGTTCCTAGATTTTGCGTTCCTTACACGGTTGGGTTATAATGGGAACCCCTTGACAGTGCGCCTTGAATAAAACTCCTCCAGCAATGCCCAACCTTGGTTTTACCATTTGCCACCTAGGCTCTTTTTCCTTTGGGTTTCCGGAGCCCAAGGGTCATCTTTATTTAAACCCCCCGGGCCAATGCTCCTCTGAGTGTTGGTCCAAAACAGAACCACTTGCAGCGCCACCTCGGGGAAACTTGAGGGTTGGTTTTAGTTGTACGTAGTGTTCATCTAAGTGTGCCCTGAGAACGAGATATGTGCAGCTCCTATCGGGATTTGTTGGCACATTCGGGCGGTGTTGCTGGACTTGTTTTACCATTGTCGAGGATGTCTTGTAACCGGGATGCCGAGTCTGATCGGATTGTCTTGGGAGAAGGAATATCCTTCGTTGACCGTGAGAGCTTGTGATGGGCTAAGTTGGGACTCCCCTGCAGGGATTTGAACTTTCAAAAGCCGTGCACGCAGTTATGGGCAGATGGGAATTTGTTAATGTCCGGTTGTAGATAACATGAAACTTAACTTAATTAAAATACATCAACCGCGTGAGTAACCGTGATGGTCTCTTCTCGGTGGAGTCCGGGAAGTGAACACGGTGTTAGAGTAATGCTTGACGTAGGTTGTTCTAGGATCACTTCTTGATCATAGTTGTTCGACCGTGCTTTTGCCTTCTCTTCTCGCTCTCTTTTGCGAATAGGTCAACCACCATATATGCTAGTCGTTTGCTACAGCTCCACACCATACCTTTACCTTACCTATAAGCTTAAATAGTCTTGATCACGAGGGTGTGAGATTGCTGAGTCCCCGTGACTCACAGATTCCTTCCTAAACCAGATGCAGGGACCGATGATACCGTTCCAGATGACATGACCGAGCTCAAGTGGGAGTTCGACGAAGACTCTCGCCGTTACTACGTGTCTTTCCTAGATGATCAGTAGTGGTGCCCAGTTGGGGCGATCGGGGACTTTGTCGCATTTGGGGGTTGATCTTTATTTTGGTACCGTAGTCGGACCATGAGTGTATTGGATGAATGTAATGTTGTTCATGTATTTGTGTGACGTGGCGAGTGTAAGCCAACTATGTATCTTTTCCCCTTTAATTATTTACATGGGTTGTTGTGAAGATTACCTCACTTGCGACATTGCTTTCAATGCGGTTATGCCTCTAAGTCGTGCTTCGACACGTAGGAGATATAGCCGCATCGAGGGCGTTACAACTGGACTGCAGCTAAGCCTTAGAGTGAGAGAACTTAGGCGAGTGCTGGACTGCAGCTAAGCCCCCGAGTGGGAGGATTGCTCTCCACTCGGTAGGATTTTCTTTCGAACTTAGGCGAAACGGATTCGCGACTAAGCCCACCCATTGGGGGATTTCAGAAGTAAATAAGAACGACTACGATCGTATGAGAGGACTCTAAGCTCTTGTCTTTGATAAACAAATTACAAAGGTGTTTCTTATTACATTTTATTCGAACGAGTGCTTAAGTATAAAAGGGGCGGAGTAGCTCCGCGTTCCAAGCCGGTGGCTCGTCTTTCTGATGCTCAACACTGTAAAGATGGTATGCTCCGTTGTGGAGAGCTTTGGTGATGATTAAGGGGCCTTCCCAAGTCGGGGCAAGCTTGTGTGGTTTCTGTTGATCCACTTGAAGAACGAGGTCTCCTTCTTGAAAGGCTCGACCCCTCACATTTCTGGCATGGAATCAACGCAAGTCTTGCTGATAAATGGTCGACCGGATCAAGGTCATCTCTCTTTCCTCCTCTAAGAGATCGACTGAATCTTGTCGGGCCTGTTCTGCTTCCTCTTCGGAGAAGAGCTCGACTTGGGGTGCGTTGTGGAGCAGGTCACTTGGAAGAACAGCTTCGGCTCCATAGACTAAGAAGAACGGAGTTCGTCCGGTCGACCGATTAGGAGTTGTCCTTAAACCCCACAGAACTAACGGAAGTTCATCAACCCAAGCGCCTGTTGCGTGTTTGAGATCACACATTAGTTGGGGTTTCAGCCCTTTGAGAATTAGGCCATTGGCTCTTTGTGCTTGTCCGTTCAACTGTAGGTGAGCGGCTGAAGCATAGTCGACTCGTGTGCCTTGAGAAGCGCAGAAATCTCTAAACTCATCAGAATCGAAGTTTGACCCGTTGTCCGTGATGATGCTGTGTGGAACTCCATATCTGAATGTCAATTCTCTGATAAAACTGGCAGTGGTGCTGGCCTCAAGGTTCTTGATAGGTTTAGCTTCGATCCATTTGGTAAACTTGTCGACTGCAACAAGCACATGAGTGAAGCCGCTCCTGCCAGTTCTCAGTGGTCCAACCATATCCAGTCCCCAAACAGCAAAGGGGAAGATGAGGGGGATGGTCTTCAGGGCTGATGCTGGCTTGTGAGACAAGTCGGAGTAAAACTGGCAGCCTTCACATCTGTCGACTATATCTTTCGCCATTTCGTTTGCTCGTGGCCAATAAAATCCAGCTCGGTATGCTTTAGCCACGATGGCCCGAGAGGACGCATGGTGACCACAGGTCCCCGAGTGGATGTCATTGAGGATCATTCGACCTTCTTCTGGTGTTATGCATTTCTGACCGACTCCAGTCACGCTTTCCCTAAACAGTTGTCCTCTTATCACAGTAAAGGCCTTGGATCGACGGACGATCTGTCGAGCCTCTTCCTCATCCTCTGGGAGTTCTTTCCCGAGGATGTACGCAATGTAAGGCACTGTCCAGTCAGGAGTAATGGCCAGAACCTCCATGATCAGGTCGACCACGGCTGGGACCTCAACTTCAGTCGGGTCTGTGGCGCTCTTAGGCTGCGGAGGATCTTCAGTAAAAGGATCTTCCTGAACTGTCGGCGTGTGAATATGCTCCAAAAACACATTGCTGGGAATGGCTTCTCTCTTGGAGCCTATCTTTGCCAATTCATCGGCTGCTTGATTTTTCAGTCGGGGTATGTGATGGAGCTCTAACCCCTCAAACTTCTTTTCCAGCTTCCTCACAGCATTACAGTAACCAGTCATGGCGGGGCTTCTGACGTCCCACTCCTTCATCACTTGATTGACTACCAAATCTGAGTCGCCGTAGACCATGAGGCGACGGACGCCGAGTGAAATGGCCATGCGCAACCGATACAGGAGTGCTTCATACTCTGCTTCATTGTTGGAGGAATCAAAGTGAATCTGGAGGGCATATCTGAGCCTGTCTCCTCGGGGGGATACCAGTACTACCCCAGCACTAGAACCATTCAGCATTTTGGATCCGTCAAAGAACATGGTCCAGTGCTCCGAGTGAACTTGAGTTGGCAGTTGCTGTTCGATCCACTCGGCGAGGAAATCTGCTATTGCTTGGGACTTGATAGCTTTCTTTGCCTCAAACTTGATATCTAAGGGAAGGAGTTCAATCGCCCATTTTGCCACTCGACTAGTTGCATCTCTGTTGTGCAGAATCTCTGACAATGGAGCGTCGCTGACGACTGTAGCAGAGTGATCAGAGAAATAGTGTGCAACCTTCTTCGTGGTCATGTAAATCCCATAGACGAGCTTCTGGTAGTGCGGATATCTCTGCTTTGACGGAGTCAGGACTTCAGAAATATAATAAACTGGGCGCTGAACTTTATAAGCTTTTCCTTCTTCTTCCCGCTCGACCGTAAGTACTGTACTGACGACTTGTCCAGTGGCTGCTATATAAAGCAGTAAAGGCTCTTTGCTGATTGGAGCAGCAAGCACCGACTTGGTGGAAAGCAGGGCTTTTAGCTCTGCAAATGCTGCATCAGCTTCTGGGGTCCACTCGAACTTATCTGATTTCTTCATCAGTCAATAAAGAGGCAGCGCCTTTTCATCAAGGCGAGAAATGAATCGACTTAGGGCGGCCAAGCAACCAGTAAGCTTCTGGACATCATGCACACGCACAGGGCGTTTCATTCGGAGTATAGCACCCACTTTCTCTGGGTTAGCATCGATCCCTTGTTTAGAAACGAGGAAACCGAGTAATTTTCCGCCCGGAACTCCAAACGCGCACTTTGATGGATTGAGCTTGATATCATACCTTCTGAGGCTAGCAAAGGTTTCAACAAGGTCACTCAGTAGATCAGAACCTTTACGTGACTTGACCACAATGTCATCCATGTATGCTTCCACATTCCGACTGATCTGAGTGAGCAGGCACTTCTGAATCATCCGCATGAATGTGGCTCCAGCGTTCTTCAAACCGAATGGCATTGTGATATAACAGAAGCACCCAAACGGGGTGATAAAAGCTGTCTTTATCTCGTCGGGTCCGTACAGACGGATCTGGTGGTACCCGAAGTAGGCGTCCAAAAAGGACAAATGCTCGCACCCTACAATCGAGTCGACTATCTGGTCGATGCGAGGGAGAGGAAAGTGATCTTTCGGGCAGGCCCGATTGATATGCTTGAAGTCAATGCACATGCCAAGTGAGTCATCCTTCTTTGGGACCATGACAACATTGGCTAACCACTCGGAGTGGTAAATCTCTCGGATAAACTCAGCTGCCAAAAGCCGAGCCACCTCTTCACCGATTGCCTTTCTCTTCTGTACGACGGACCGTCGAAGATGTTCTTTGACTGGTTTCACTTTTGGGTCGACTCACAAACGATGCTCAGCCAGTCCCCTGGGAACACCCGGCATGTCAGAAGGCTTCCATGCAAAGATGTCCCAGTTCTCACGGAGGAACTGGATGAGCGCTTCTTCCTATTTGGAGTCGAATGTGGTTGAAATATGAGTCGGGGCAGCATTGGGATCTGTCAGGTGAATGTGAATCGACTTCGTTTCACCGGATGACTGGAATGCTGAATCTGTGGCTGGCTTCTTGGCTCGCAACATATCACTCGGATCCGCATTTTTCTGGTATTCTTGCAATTCTACCACGGCCATCTGAGCATCAGCGATCTTTGAGCCCTTTTGGAAGATCTCTTCTGCCTTCTTCCGATTACCAGAGATAGTGATCACCCCTTTGGGACCAGGCATCTTCAATTTGAGATACACGTAACATGGTCGAGCCATAAATCGTGCATAAGCTGGCCTGCCCAGAATGGCATGATAAGCACTCTGGAAATCCACAACTTCAAATGTCAACTTTTCTTTGCGGTAATTCTTGGAATCACCGAAAACCACGTCGAGAGCAATCTGGCCGAGTGTTGCAGCCTTCTTGCCTGGAATGACCCCATGGAAACTCATATTGCTCTCACTGAGTCTGGACATCGGAATGCCCATTCCCTTCAATGTCTCTGCATACAGTATGTTTAGGCCACTGCCACCGTCCATCAGGACTTTTGTCAGTCGAGTGCCTTCGACCACCGGGTCGACCACCAGTGCTTGCCTCCCAGGGGTGGCTATGTGCGCTGGGTGATCAGACTGGTCGAATGTAATGGCAGTCTGCGACCACTTCAAATAACTGGGCGTCACCGGAGCGACCATGTTCACTTCTCTATTGATGACTTTCAATCAACTTTTGCTCTCAACGTCAGCAAAAATCATCAGAGTGGACTTCACGTGGGGATAACCATCATCATCCTCTTCCTCATCCTCAGCCTTGTCTGCTTCCTTCTCCTTTTCCTTGGGCTGTTTCTCTCGGAATTGCTGGATTAGGAGCCGACATTGCCGAGTGGTGTGCTTCGGGTAAATGAAATACCTTCTTCATATTTTTTGGTGTGGATGTGGCACGACAGATCCAACACGTCATTTCCATCTTGATCTTTTACTTTCTTGGGGTTCCACGGCCCTTTGGGCTTCCCCTTGAACTTTCCTTGAACCACAGCCAAGGCTTCACCAGGAGCAGCTGGCTCAGCCTTGCGCTTCTGTTTCCGACCGGAGTTTCCTCCTCCGGCTTCGTGGGTGACTACTTTGTGCTTGCCAATCCGGAGTCGTTCTTCTTCTTCACCATTGGCATACTTGGTGGCAATCTCCATCATCCGGGCCAGAGTCATATTTCCTGTTCGGTCGAATTTCATATTCAACTCCCGATACCTGACACCTTCCTTAAAGGCACAAATTGCCTGATGATCTGACACATCCTCTACCGTGTGGTGTAGGGTGATCCATCTCTGGATATAATCCCTCAAAGTTTCATTCAGTTTCTGAACACAACACTGTAATTCTGTCAAACCTGCCGGCCGTTTGCAAGTGCCCTCGAATGTTCTGACAAACACTCGGGCGAGATCTTCCCAAGTATAAATACTGCTAGGCGTCAACTGATTCAGCCATGCTCTAGCCGAGCCCTCCAACATCAGAGGAAGGTGTTTCATGGCCACTTCATCATTGCCGCCACCAATCTGGACAGCCACTCGGTAGTCTTCAAGCCAAGTGTCCGGCTTGGACTCACCAGTGAACTTACTGACTCCAGTCGCCAACCTGAAGTTGGGGGGAATCACTGCAGCTCTGATAGCTCCGCTGAAGCACTCTGGTCCTGAGACATGCGCTCTGTTGCTGGTTTGCGGATCTCTGTCATGGCCCTCTCGGTGAGCTCTGTTTCTGTCGACCAAGCCCTGAACGAGAATAGATCTCGCATCAAAGCCTGGCTCCCTAGGGTCGACTGGAATACCTCGCCCAACACTGTGAGGGCGTCTGTCTTCATATTGCCGAGGCATGTACGACCCACTCCTTGGGGGAGGCGTGGGCACTCGACGACGATCATCGCGATCGACTCGGTGATCATACTGCTTCGGTTTCTATACTGATCTCGTCGATCTCCACGTCCCTCACGCCTCGGGGGCGATCTTGGGCTATGGCCCGACTGAACTGTGTCTGCAGCCATGGATCTGCTATGGATCCTATTCCACGATTGAGATACAACCGTATTCTGTTCTCCCGCCGCTCAGAGCAAGGCTCGGATCTGCACCAGACCTCGGCCAGCTTCTGACTGGGAGGGTTGGATCGACTCCGCTATCCGGGCAGCAGCTGCTAGATTCTGTATCGGGGTTCGGTATACCTGAGTCGGAGGAAGTTGGCGTCGACTGGATTCGGGAGCGCGCTACCGAGCGCGATCGTCAAGTGCGCGCTGGAGGTTCTCCAGTCGAGTGCATCCAGCCAAGTTGGCCAAGCGCGCTTGCTCCAAGGCCTGGGCCTCAGGGGTTTCTCCAACTATAGGAGTATGCAGTGCATCCATGTTCCGGCGGCGAAGTTCCTCCCTCTGTTGCGAAGAGAGGGGTTCGGGGCGATACTCTTCATGAACGCGCGACGGATCGCCGTTCCCGTTGCCTCCGTCTTCACGGGTGAAGCCTGGAGGGCTGCGTGGTCCATTGACCATCAGAACTTCAGCGCTGGGTCGCTGCTGTCGCACTCGGATGCGGTCTCTACGGAGCCAGTCGACAGATCGAACAGGCCATAGAGAGTTTCGTCGGGCTCGATCGCCGCGACTTGAGGGGTGACCGACTGGCGGGCCACCGCATGCCTCACCCACCGCTGAAGCCTCGACCGACCGGAGCGTTTGCTCCGGCGGGCCGCAGGGAGGGGGAAAGCTGCTGGAGTC
Organism: Triticum aestivum; assembly: GCF_018294505.1. NCBI lineage: Eukaryota > Viridiplantae > Streptophyta > Magnoliopsida > Poales > Poaceae > Triticum > Triticum aestivum. The sequence continues at coordinate 591,247,731 of NC_057797.1, forward strand.
GACTGATACTTGGTCGACGGCTGCCGCAGGAGGACGCCGCAGACGCACACGCGAAAGTGCGTCGCCCCGCGGACGGGGAGCACGTCGACGTCGAGTGGAGCCTCCTGAAGCCAAGCGGAGTCATCGGCGACAAACACGAGCGCGCCAAGACGGATCTCACGGCCCTCAGCCAAACCTCCGCTTGAAACCATGATGAAGGGGATCAGAAAAATTGCAACTTCTCCAACAAGTCGCTAAGACACCTGCCCCACGGTGGGCGCCAACTGTCGTGGATCTAAGACTGACAGTAGAATGGGGGGTAGGTATGAGGAGGAAAGATCCTAGCTATGGAGTAGTTGTACAAAAGAGTTTTACGAGTTCAGGCCCTTCTCGGAGGAAGTAACAACCCTATGTCTCGGTGCCCTGAGGCGGTCGACTGGATTATATGTGTGTGTGAGTTTATAAAAGATGCGAACCCTTGTCCCAGAGGAGGGGGGTGGCTTATATAGAGTGCGCCAGGACTCCAGCCCTCCTCCATTACACAGGTTCAATGTTCATAAAGGAGGAGCATTACTGGTAACGTCCGAAGTAAAATGCTATAAATGTCCATAAAGCTATGGTTTAAACCCCGACCGTTGCGGAGTGAAGGGCTTCTCATCTTCTGGTGGTCGAGTGTCTTCAAGGTGGTCGAGTGAACACATCTTCATGGTCGAGTGGATGATGGTTTCTCTTCGACTGCTTCTGATTCTTTGTAGAGATGTCCTTGGGGAGGGTATGTTGGACAGATCCATGACCCTACCCTAGGTACATAGCTTCATCAAATGGTAATGAGCATACAGTACAGTTTCCGAGGAAACAACCTCAAGTCCATAGTATCAACTCTATTGGAAAAATTCCATCAGTTATATTTGGAGGTTTTGAATTCCCTCTTCCTACTGTCAAGAAGAAATATAATATTCTTATTATTGGGGATGTGCATATCCCCGTTGAGGTAACATAGTGTTATTCGAAATTTCTCCAGTTCCATGTTATTCAGAATGAGTTCATTAACAAGACTTGATCAACCTTGTTAGAGGATTCCTTTTGATGAGCATGAGATGGATGAAACTAGAAGGCACAACCTTTTGTACCCCACTTTTACTTTCTGGTATTTATATTAAATAAAATAAAAATAAATATTTTTCTTCCTGTTATCTGATTATCCGTGCAATATAAAAATACCCCGAAAATAAAAGTTCTCCAAATGCCCTGAAATTTAAATATGATTTTTTCTAGAATATTTGAGAATATTTGGCACTAAGAACACAACATGGGGGTCAACCACCTTCCCACGAGGGTGGAGGGCGCGCCCTACCCCCTGGGCGCGCCCCCTGCCTCGTGGGCCCACAGTGGCCCTCCTCCACTTATCCTTTCACCCACACACTCCTTCTTCCTCCCCCAAACATGAATATCCTGCTCAACCTGAGTCCAAGCTCATTTTGCTGCCATTTTTGATCTCCTTGCTCAAAGCACCTCTCACAAAACTGCTTGGGGAGATTGTTCCTTGGTATGTGACTCCTCCATTGGTCCAATTAGTTTTTGTTCTAGTGCTTTATTCATTGCAAATTTTTGCTGCTTAGGTGACCCTGTTCTTGAGCTTGCATGTCAAATTTATATGGTCAAAAGTAGTTTTGATGCATGATATAGGCCCTAGGCACTTGTAGGAGTAGTTGCTATCAATATAATTGAGTTTAGTTTACTTTTATTTTGAAGTTACTAAAAATTTCAGAATTTTTCAGAAAATGATGAGGAGACTTTTGAGGGGCTCATCGAGCCAAAGCTCGAAGGAAAATGCACCAAAGCCTAAGTATAATCTGCCTCGCACCGCGGAGGTTCGGGCGTGTGAATGTCCTTCCGATGATTTCTTGAGAGCAGCCGGGATTTATGAAAATTTTCATGAATTGGCTAAGAATGCAGGCCTCACCGCTTTCCTCCATGACCAATGCGATCAGTATCTCTTACTCACAAATACCTTTGTGCAAAACTTTCATTTCCATTCTAGGAGCTCACCACCTACGGTGGAGTTTCATTTATATGATGAGCATAAGGAGATGTCACTTTATGATTTTTGTTGGGTTTGTTTAGTCCCTTTTGAGGGCAAGACAGAAGAACCACATCGCGATGATGTGGAGGGGTTTATTGATACTATCACTGTAGGGGAAACAAGGAAGGTTTCCGATGCACGAATCACTAGCATACATTTTCCTGTTTTACGTTATTTTGCATTATTTGCTAGTCGTTGTTTAATTGGTCGCGGAAACTGTGGAAACCTTAGTATCCCTGATATTATTATTTTGCTCCACGGTTTATAAGGTGATAACTCTGTTAGTATGGGCGGTATTATTGCGAAACGGTTAAGTCTGAACCGTACCAAGGGCCCCATCTTTGGAGGCATCTATGCTTCATGCCTAGCTGCACATTTTAACATACCTATTAGGCATTATGAGAAGGAAGAAAAGGTGCTACCTCGTGTTTATCTAGATTATAAAAGTATGGTGGCACATGATTTTATTGTTAAGAATAGGGAAGGAGAGCTTAAATACCAATTGTTCTTTAATAAACATCATCCTGAGACTATTACCCTGCCTACTCCTTCTTTATTTGATTTATCTGTAGGCCAGTACCTTGTTCCGTTAAAGGCTATTCACGCCTATTGGAACCCTGCACCAGCCATGGAGCCAGAGCCGGAACCACAAGTTGATCCCCCACGACAGTCTAATTATCAATGGGATCCGGAGATGATTGTCAGCCAGTGGCAATCGAAGTCTTCCTCGTCTTCATCTCAGTGCGACCCCAACTACTATTATGGATATCCGCCAGGCCAGCCGTGGCCATAGACCAACTTAGACCAAAATCCTAAGCTTGGGGGAGTACGTATTTGTCACCGACATTATATTTTATGTTCACACACTCATTGCTAGATGTCGGTGCTCATACTTTTTCATTGTATCATCCATGCTAGTTTAATTTCCTTTTTATGCTTTCTTCTTGTGTGTTTAATAAACCTTCAGAAAAAAACAAAAAAAATTAGTTGTAGCTTTTAATTAGTTTACTTTCCATGCTCGTAGTAGTAATTAAAAAAACCCAAAAAGATTTCATGTTCTTCTTTTGCTTGTTGGGAGCTTTCCCGTGTAAATAGTTTTATTTCTTTTCTTTTCTTTGGGGGTCAATAGGAGAAGACCATGATTAAATTGTTAAAATGGCTCTTATATGCATACTTGTTGATCTGACAAAAGAGCCCATACTGCCCTGTCTTCTCCTGTTTATTGAATGCTTGCAGATTCTAGCTTAGTCCAATGCACGTGCACTATTATTATTATTAACATCGTTCGGTCGTGCAAGTGAAAGGCAATTATGATGACATATGATGGACTGACTGAGATAAGAAAAGCTGGTATGAACTCGACCTCTTTTGTTTTTGTAAATATGATTAGTTCATCGTTCCTGATTCAGCCTACTATGAATAAACATGTTTGCAATGACAACTAGAGATCATAGTTTCTTGTGCCATGCTTGATTAGCTATGAGTTATAATGGTTTACCTTGCGTGCCAACATGCTATTAAAATGGTTGTGATGTGGTATGATAGGGTGGTATCCTCCTCTGAATGATTAAAGTGACTTGACTTGGCGCATGTTCACGCATGTAGTTGAAACAAAATCAACATAGCCTTCACGATATTTATGTTCATGGTGGATTATATCCTACTCATGCTTGCATTCGGTGTTGATTAATTTTAATGCATGTTCATGACTGTTGTCGCTCTCTAGCTGGTCGCTTCCCAGTCCTTTGCTAGCCTTCACCTGTACTAAGCGGGAATACTTCTTGTGCATCCAATCCCTTAAACCCCAAAGTTATTCCACATGAGTCCACTATACCTACCTATATACGGTATCTACCTGCCGTTCCAAGTAAATTTGTATGTGCCAAACTCTAAACCTTCAAATAAATATCCTGTTTTGTATGCTCGAATAGCTCATGTATCAACTAGGGTTGTCTGTATCTTCCATGTTAGGCGGGTTATTCTCAAGAGGAGCGGACTCCGCTCCTCACTCACGAGATAAATGGCTGGTTACCGGGATACCGAGTCCCATGCTTTATACAAACTAAATCAATATAATTGCAAACAAAACTCCCCCGGGACTCTTGTTAGTTGGAGGCACTCGTTGTTTCGAGCAAGCCATGGATTGATGTTTATTGGTGGAAGGGGGAGTATAAACTTTACCATTCTGTTTGGGAACCGCCTATAATGTGTGTAGCATGGAAGATATCGCCATCTCTTGGTTGTTATGTTGACAATGAAAGTATACCGCTTAAAATATAATTCACCTCTGTTTCAAAACCGAGCTCTGGCACCTCTACAAATCCCTGCTTCCCTCTGCGAAGGGCCTATCTATTTACTTTTATGCTGAGTCATCATCCTCTTATTAAAAAGCACCAGTTGGAGAGCACCACTGTCATTTGCATTCATTACTGTTAGTTTACATTGAGTATGACTTGACTGGATCTCTTTTACCATGAATTACAATGTCTAGTCAGTCCTTGGTCTTTAAAGGTGCTCTGCATTTATGTTTTGTGGTCTCAAAAAGGGCTAGCAAGATACCACCTTGTTATACCATATTATGATTGTTTTGAGAAAGTGTTGTCACCCGAGATATATTATTATTGCTCGCTAGTTGATTATGCTATTGATATGAGTAAACTTGAGACCTAAGCGTTATAGTGAATGTGGTTAGTTATAATCTTTGCTGAAAACTTGAATGCTGGCTTTACATATTTACAACAACAAGAGCAAACAGAGTTTGTAAAAGTTTTTCTTTATCACTTTCAGTTTGTCAACTGAATTGCTCGAGGACAAGCAAAGGTTTAAGCTTGGGGGAGTTGATACGTCTCCAACGTATCTACTTTTCCAAACACTTTTGCCCTTGTTTTGGACTCTAACTTGCATAATTTGAATGGAACTAACCCAGACTGACGCTATTTTCAGCAGAATTACCATGGTGTTATTTATGTGCAGAAACAAACGTTCTCGGAATGACCTGAAACATCACGGAGCAACTTTTTGGAAAATATAAAAAATACCTGCAAAAGATGAAGGACAGGGGGCCCACCACCTCTCCACGAGGGTGGGGGGCGCGCCCCTACCTCGTGGGGCCCCTGGTGCCTCTCCGACTCCAACTCCAACTCTATATATTGTGTTTTGGGGAGAAAAAAGCCAGAGAGAGGAATTCATCGCGTTTTACGATACGGAGCCGCCGCCAAGGCCTAAAACCTCTCGGGAGGGCTGATCTGGAGTCCGTTCAGGGCTCCGGAGAGGGGAATCCGTTGCCATCGTCATCATAAACCATCCTCCATCACCAATTTCATGATGCTCACTGCCGTGCGTGAGTAATTCCATCATAGGCTTGCTGGACGGTGATGGGTTGGATGGGATCTATCATGTAATCGAGTTAGTTTTGTTAGGGTTTGATCCCTAGTATTCACTATGTTCTGAGATTGATGTTCCTATGATATATACAACGTGCACCTTCAAGGGGAGGACTGATAGGCAGGGCATGAAGAAATTCAGAGGCCAGTGCTTTGAAGTAAGTATTCTCTGTCATCCAGTCCAATACCCAAGAGTTCACATCTTCAGCATTTCCTGTGATGCGCAGCGTTGCATAAAACTAAAGAATTAGTTCTTCATTCCAATCACATATATTAGTGCAAAAGTTGAGCAGTCCACCATCATGAAGAACACTGAGGACTGGCATGAAGCAAGGCAGTGATTCCATGTCCACATGAGGAATATGCGCATGGTCGAAGACTTTGTCCTTATAAAAAGTAGTGAAGAATAGAAGTTTGCTTGGCTGGCAGTCCAGAAACGCTTCCTTCTAAGACGAGCAGAATCATATGGGTTGTAATCTGTGAAGAACACATGCTCGTGGAAGAAGTCATCAGCCTTGAATGTTTGCTTCTTGGAGAAGGGATTCTTCGGCTTGAGATGAGGAGTGTGAGTCAAAGTCATCACAGCCTCAGGAATCACAATATCCGGAACCACAGGCTGAGGAATTTCAGTTTCTGCTTCAGTAGCATCCTGGGTCTTTAATTCTTCATCAACATTAACATCAACACTAGTGGCTGGAATTTCTTCATGAATGGAAGGAGTGGAGTGATGATCTGCAGAACCCATTTGAACTTTAGTGTGCACTGGGGACTGAGGGATTTGTTGCAGATGTGTGAAGAGTGGAGAGTTGGGGTGTTGACTATCCCAATAATCATCATTCAACACTGGAGTGGAGCACCCAATGTCCACGTCTTCATCTTCCTCATTCAATTCTTCAACGCCTGCCTCTTCAGCTGTGAACTAAGGCATAGGCAATGAGATAACTGGGGTTGAAGGGATATTATCCACTTCAATTTCTTCGTCCAACTGCTCTGAAGAAGCAGCAGAAGGAACATCATCATCAGATCTGCTTGGGTTCTCATAATCTTCACCAAAGGGAACGAGTTCCTTTGAAGGCATGCTTGAAACGGGAACAACATATATGGGATTCTCAAAAGAGCTTGTCAATATCTTCATCTTCTTCGGTGCTGAAGAATTTGATGAAGCAGATGCTTTCCTCTTTTTCACTGTTGCTCGCTCCGCAGCTCTGGTTTTCTTCGCTTCTGATGCAGAAGGAAGAACTGTACTTGTTGTTGGTGCAGGAGGAGCAGAGGAAATAGGCCCAGTTTCTTCAGGCACAACTATTTTAGTTTGCCTAGTTGGTTCAGATTCTTCAGGCTCAGCGGTTGATGCCTCAGCTGGCCTGGCTTGTTCTTCAGGCGCAACACTAGTGGTTTCCCTGGCAATGTCATCAGCGGCTGGAATGCAGTCATCAACCTCATTTTCTTTAGCAGCCTGATTTTCATCAGTGGTGCTGGCATGTTCTTCAGTCGACTGAGTAGATGCTTCAGCCTGAGGAATTTCAATGTGCGTTTGAGTAGCAACATTGGAGGTGAATGTCTTTGCCAATTTCACAAATCTGACTTTGGCTCCCTTCCAATCTGCATGGTAGGCATCGAATTCATCACTGAGATTTTTGATTTCAGCTTGAACAGCCACGAGTTCATCAGTTGTCATCTTGACAACGTTCTTCTTCAGATATCGCTCTTTCTTGTACTGCGCTTTCTTCAACTTCCTGGCCTTTTCAAATTTCCATTTTTCCTCGCCTATGAAGGCGTCAACATGTGACTTTGGCCAGGAGTGAGGTTGAGGTCAGGCATAGCAGTGTTGGGATCCTTGTGCCATAGGTCAATGAAATCGAGGATCAACTTCGAATCCAAAAGCAGAGGCATGTTTGTGCCTTTGGCTCTAGCATCCCTTTCTTACCTGTCTCTGATGATTTTGGCGAGTTCATCATCATCAACTTCGTCATCAGAGGACAATACTTGGAAGGTGACCTGTTTCTTTCGAGGACTTGGTCTAGTGCCTCGTCCAGCAGTGGCCTTGGTCTTCAACAATGTGGGGCCTGTTGAGGAATGCAGAGGAGCTGAAGAACTTGCTGAGGCTCCCGAGGCAATTGATTTGCCTGTGGTCCTTTGAGAGGAGGCGATATGCACAGGTTCCGAGGACTTTGCCGGAGGAGCTGAGGGTTTTGGAGCTTGAGGAACTGGGGCAGTTTGAGGAATTGGACGTGAGGGCTTAGCAGAAGAGCTTGGCTGTGAGTGCATTGAAGAAGAAGCACTGGGCTTATGTGCAGGCTTCTTAGGCATAGCCTTCTTGGGCTTGCTAGCAGAGGCCTCAGCAGTGGCAGTAGCAGCAGCAGAGTCTTCATTGAATTTTCTCACTTCCTCTTTTGCCAGTTTGGCTAGTTTAGCTTGATGCTTTCCCCATTCAGCAGGAAATTCCTCACCTCTTCGGATGCTAGAGGGATCAGCAACTTGGCCTGGTGCCAATGGAGGCCTTGGGCATGGAGGGTGTATAGCGAATTTCTTCATGTACTTGGGAGTCACATATTGATACGTCTCCAATGTATCTACTTTTCCAAACACTTTTGCCCTTGTTTTGGACTCTAAATTGCATGATTTGAATAGAACTAACCCGGACTGACGCTGTTTTCAGCAGAATTACCATGGTGTTATTTATGTGCAGAAACAAACGTTCTCGGAATGACCTGAAACTTCACGGAGCAACTTTTTGGAAAATATAAAAAATACCTGCAAAAGATGAAGGCCAGGGGGCCCACCACCTCTCCACGAGGGTGGGAGGCGCGCCTGCCCCCCTACCTCGTGGGCCCCCTGGTGCCTCTCCGACTCCAACACCAACTCTATATATTGTGTTTCGGGGAGAAAAAAGCCAGAGAGAGGAATTCATCGTGTTTTGCGATACGGAGCCGCCGCCAAGCCCTAAAACCTCTCGGGAGGGCTGATCTGGAGTCCGTTTGAGGCTTTGGAGAGGGGAATCTGTCGCCATCGTCATCATCAACCATCCTCAATCACCAATTTCATGATGGTCACCGCCGTGCATGAGTAATTCCATCGTAGGCTTGCTGGACGGTGATGGGTTGGATGGGATCTATCATGTAATCGAGTTAGTTTTGTTAGGGTTTGATCCCTAGTATCCACTATGTTCTGAGATTGATGTTGCTATGACTTTGCTATGCTTAATGCTTGTCACTAGGGCCTGAGTGCCATGATTTCAGATCTGAACCTATTATGTTTTCATCAATATATGAGTGTTCTTGATCCTATCTTGCAAGTCTATAGTCACCTATTATGTGTTATGATCCGTTAACCCCGAAGTGATAATAATCGGGATACTTACCGGTGATGACCATAGTTTGAGGAGTTCATGTATTCACTATGTGTTAATGCTTTGTTCCGGTACTCTATTAAAAGGAGGCTTTAATATCCCTTAGTTTCCGTAAGGACCCCGCTGCCACGGGAGGGTAGGACAAAAGATGTCATGCAAGTTCTTTTCTATAAGCATGTATGACTACATTCGGAATACATGCCTACATTATATCAATGAACTGGAGCTAGTTCTGTGTCACCCTAGGTTATGATTGTTACATGATGAACCGCATCCAACATAATTCTCTATCACCGATCCATTGCCTATGAGCTTTCCACATATTGTTCTTCGCTTATTTACTTTCCCGTTGCTATTGCTATCATCACTACAAAATACCAAAAACATTACTTTTACTACTGTTACCTTTTGTTACCGTTACCACTACTATCATATTACTTTGCTACTAAATACTTTGCTGCAGATACTAAGTTTCCAGGTGTGGTTGAATTTACAACTCAGCTGCTAATACTTGAGAGTATTCTTTGGCTCCCCTTGTGTCGAATCAATAAATTTGGGTTGAATACTTTACCCTCGAAAACTGTTGCGATCCCCTATACTTGTGGGTTATCAAGACTATTTTCTGGCGCTGTTGTTGGGGAGCATAGCTCTATTCTTTAAGTCACTTGGGATTTATATCTGCTTATCATTATGAAGAACTTGAAAGATCCAAAAACCAAGATTTATCCCTCAACTATGAGGGGAGGTAAGGAACTGCCATCTAGCTCTGCACTTGATTCACCTTCTGTTTTGAGTAAGCTTGGACACCTACACCTGCTTCTTCTATTCGTTCTGATATGTTACATGTTATTCATGATGCCACTTCTGCTATGCATGATACTTATAATGAAACTACTTCTATGCCTGATACTACTGTGCCATTTAGTGATTTTCTTGATGAACAAATTGCTAGGGCTAGAGAGATTGAAAATATTGAATCTGATAATACTGATGAAAGTGATGATGAAGAATCACTTGTTATTCCTGAGGGTTATGTTTTTGATCAAGAAGCTTCTTTAGATATTTTAGCTTGCAAAGATAGAAACGAACTTAAGAGGTTATTAGCTAAACGGAATAAGCAATATCTAAATGCTAGAATGAAACCTGACCCTGTTTTTGCTACTTCACCTATCTGTGTTACTGATAAGGATTATGAATTCTCTGTTGATCCTGATATAATTACTTTGGTTGAGTCTGATCCTTTTTATGGCTATGAATCTGAAACTGTTGTGGCACATCTTACTAAATTAAATGATATAGCCACCCTATTCACTAAAGATGAGAGAACTCGTTACTTTTATATCCTTAAAATATTCCCGTTCTCATTAAAGGGTGATGCTAAGACATGGTTTAATCCTCTTGATCCTAGTTGTGTGCGTAGTCCCCAGGATATGATTTATTACTTCTCTGCTAAATATTTCCCTGCTTATAAGAAACAAGCTGCTTTAAGGGATATATATAATTTTGTGCAAATTGAAGAAGAGAGTCTCCCACAAGCTTGAGGGAGGATTCTCCAATTACTTAATGCTTTGCCAGATTATCCTCTTAAGAAAAATGAAATACTTGATATCTTTTATAATGGACTAACCAATGCCTCCAGAGATTACCTGAATAGTTGTGTTGGTTCTGTTTTCAGGGAAAGAACACCGGATGAAGCTGAAATTCTATTGAATAATATGTTAACAAATGAAAATAATTGGACACCTCCGGAGCCAATTCCTGAGCCTATTCCTAAACCCACTCCGAAGAAGAGGGGTGTTCTATTTCTCAGTCCTAAAGATATGCAAGAGGCAAAGAAATCTATGAAAGAAAAAGGTATTAAAGCTGAAGATGTTAAGAATTTACCTCCTATTGAAGAAATACACAGTCTTAATTTACCGCCTGTTGAAGAAACATATGATCTTAATCCTTTACCTATTGAAGAAACTCATGGTCTTGATAACCCGACACAGGTAGTAAAGGTAATTTCTCTCTATAGATATGATAAAGCTGAAATCCCAGCGACGAACACATGTAGTGAAGCTCTTCCTCACCAGCGATGATGGAAGTAGCGGCAACGCTAGGTTTTGAGATCTCGAGCGAGGGAGTGGGGTCGAGCGGAGTAAAAATAGTATGAGGAGGGTGAGAGGTATTTATAGCCAAGGTGAAAAACCGCTCGCCGAGAAAAATGGACGAACGTGCCCCTGACCCTTCTCATCCTTGTGACATGTGTCACCCACGTACAGATAGGTGGAGATTGTGAGTGATCATGGGTGAATAGATAAGTATTATCATGGGATGTGGAACGATTTAGGTGGCAACAGCCGAAAATTCAGATTAGAATATTTTAAAGTTTCGTTCACAGATTCTTCAGCTGACAGGACACAGTAAAGATTTTGAACGGGTTTCAAATAGAATGCACATGAAGAATTTCTGAATAGACTGGGTTGAGTATAGCATAGATGGGGAAGGGTCCGATCACATTCACTTAGCAGAAAGATCAACTTGAAGAAATAACTATAAGTGAATGTTGTGGAGGACATAAACTCATATATATATATATATTTATAGCCAATGAAGAAAAATGACGGAGAGAGTGAGGACATTTCAAAGTTGAAGAAATCAACTGAGGAAAATCAAGATGAAGAAATACTCAAATTGAAGATTTTCAACTTTTGTTGGTGGCGTGACCCACCGTATAAGAATGATGATTTCAGACGCCGCGTACAATTGTTGTAGGGCTATGAGAATCAGGTTCTTCATTAATTTCTTCACACTTAGAGGGTTAGTCTTCATTGATTGAAGAAAAACGTTACTTCGTGTGTTGCACATCTAAGTCATCAATTTTGCATAAGTGTTAGGATGTGTGTCCTTTTCAAAGAACATTCGAAGATTCTAAGATATTTAGCTCACACCGCAACTTGCTAAATCTCTTCTCATCCAAGGGCTTTGTGAAGATATCGTCTAGCTATTCTTCAGTCTTCACGTGTTCGATGGAGATGTCGCCCTTCAACACATGATCACGAAGGAAATGATGATGAATCTGAATGTGCTTTGTCTTCGAGTGCTGAACTGGGTTATGAGCAATCTTGATGGCACTCTCATTGTCACAATAGAGTGGAACATTCTTCACATTGATGTCGTAGTCCTTGAGAGTTTGCTTCATCCATAGCAATTGAGCATAACACGATCCAGCAGTAATATACTCAGCTTCAGCAGTAGAAAGTGATACGCAGTTATGTTTCTTTGAAGACCAACAGACCAAGGATCGTCCGAGAAAATGACATGTGCCTGATGTTGACTTGCGGTCCACACGATCACCAGCATAGTCAGAGTCTGAATATCCAATGAGATCAAAATCCGAGCTCTTGGGATACCATAATCCAAGTGTTGGAGTGTGAGCTAGATATCGAAGAATATGCTTCACAGCCTTATGGTGTGATTCCTTAGGTGTAACTTGAAAACGGGCACACATTCAAACACTCAACATAATATCTGGCCTAGATGCACATAAATACAATAAAGAGCCAATCATGGAGTGGTATACCTTTTGATCGAAGTCAATACCATTTTCATCAGTGCATAGATGGCCATTTGTGGGCATATAGATTTTGACGCCTTTGCAATCTTGCATGCCAAATTTCCTCAACACATCCTTGAGGTATTTCTCCTGAGATATGAAGATGCCATTTCGTTGTTGACGAATCTGAAGACCTAAGAAGAATTTCAGTTCTCCCATCATAGACGTTTGATATTCTTCACTCATCATATAGGCAAAGTCATCACTGTAATGTTGGTTAGTACTGCAAAAATGATATCATCAACATATATTTGACACACAAATAATTCATCATCATAAGCTTTGATGAAAAGAGTTGGGTCAAGTGAACATGGTTTGAAGCCTTTGTTCATGAGGAATTCCTTCAAAGTATCATACCACGCCCGAGGGGCCTGCTTGAGGCCATAGAGGGCCTTATTGAGTCTGAAGACTTTGTCAGGATGCTTTGGATCCTCAAAACCTGGGGGTTGAGCAACATATACTTCTTCCTCAAGCTTACCATTGAGAAATGCACTTTTCACATCCATTTGATACAAGATGATATTATGATGGTTAGCATAAGCAAGTAATATGCGAATAGCTTCAAGTGTAGCAACAGGTGCAAAATTTTCATCGAAATCAATTCCTTCAACATGTGTGTAGCCTTGAGCTACAAGTCATGCCTTATTCCTCACCACAAGGCCATTTGCATCTTGCTTGTTGTGGTAGATCCACTTCATGCCGATGATATTGTGCGTGCGACGGTTTGGATGTTTGACCAGTTCCTAGACGTTGTTGAGCTTGAACTAATGTAATTCCTCTTGCATAGCTTGAATCCACTTAGTCTCTAGAAATGCTTCATCTACCTTAGTGGGCTCTGTGATAGAGATGAAAGCAAAGTGCCCACAAAAGTTAGACAAATGTGAAGCTTTTGAGCGTGTGAGAGGACCTGGTGCATTGATGTCGTTGATGATTTTCTCAATCTGTACTACATTAGCAACGAGAGGATGAGCTGGTTGATGATGAGAAATTTGCTCAGCATTTTCTTCAGAGCCATTTTCTTCAGGTGCACCAGCATGATTTTCTTCACGTTCTGGAATGACTTCTTCAGCAGATTCTTCGGTAGGAACGACATCCTCAGTAGCCTCGAACTTAATGGATTCCTCAGGAGGTATTTCATCTAGCACAGGAGGTAGGTGCTCTCTTTGCAAGCAATTAGTTTCATCGAACCACACATCTACAGTTTCAACAACCTTGTGGTGATATGTGTTGAAGACTCTGTAGGTGTGCGAGTCCTTACCATAACCAAGCATAAAACCTTCATGTGCTTTCGGTGCAAATTTAGAATTGTGATGCGGATCTCTAATCCAGCATTTAGTACCGAAGACTTTGAAATAACTCACATTGGGTTTCTTGTCCGTGAGGAGTTCATATGAGGTCTTTCTAAAGAATTTGTGAAGATATAACCTGTTGATGATGTGGCATGCAGTATCAATTGCCTCAGGCCAGAAGCGAGGAGACGTCTTGTACTCATCAAGCATAGTGCGGTCCATCTCAACAAGAGTTCTGTTCTTGCGCTCCATGACGCCATTCTGCCAAGGAGTATAAGGAGCAGATAACTCATGAGTAATACCAAGTTCATCAAGATACTCATCAAGACCAGTGTTCTTGAACTCAGTTCAATTGTCATTTCTGATGTGCTTGATCTTCACATCAAAGTTGGTTGAAGATCTCGAGGAAAATCGTTTGAAGACCCTGCACTTCAGTTTTGTAAGTGCTGATATGCACCCATGTATAATGAGAATAATCATCAACAATGACAAAGACATATATAGATGCAACATTTGTGAATGTGGCATAATGAGTAGGGCCAAAGAGATCCATGTGAAGCAATTCAAATGGACGAGTGGTAGTCATGATGGTATTTGAGCAATGCTTGGCCTTGGTCATCTTTCCTGCTTCACAAGCTCCACACAAATGGTCCTTGAGGAATTTGACACCCTCAATGCCAATGACATGCTTCTTCTTCGTGAGCGTGTGCAAGTTTCTCATGCCAGCATGCCCAAGTCGTCGATGTCATAGCCAGCCTTCTGAAGCTTTTGCAAGTAGACATGTAGCTGGTTGTGGTCCTGTAGAGAAATCAAAAATGTACAAATCTCCTCTCCTAAAGCCTTCGAAGACTTTGGAATTGTCAGCTTCCATGATCACAACACAACGATACTTGCCAAAGACAACAACCATATCAAGATCACAAAGCATTGAGACAGACATGAGGTTGAACCCTAAGGACTCGACAAGCATTACTTTGTCCATGTGTCGATCCTTTGAGATTGCAACCTTACTGTGACACCCCGGATGTAACTTGCCATATTTGCAACTCTAACTCTTGCCATTTTCGGCTTTATGTTATGAGATTCCCTTCGTGGTTGGTTTTTTTCTTTCATTTTACATTTTGTTCATGTCATGCATTTCATATCATGTCATCATGTGCATCGCATTGGCATTCGTGTTTGTCTCATACATCCGAGCATTTTCCCCGTTGCCCGTTTCGCAATCCGACACTCCCACATGAACCCGGCACACCCCTCTTGTCTTTTTTCATGAGCGGGAGAAAAACATTCTCAGAATGGACCGAGATTTGTCAAGTGGTCTTGGTACACCACCGGTAGACCGCCTGTCAAATTTCGTTCCATTTGGAGGTCGTTTGATGCCCCAACGGTTAACTGGGTAATTGCAAAAGCCTCTTTTGTGTTGCAGCCCAACACCCCTCTAAAACAGCCCAATAACCCATCTAAACCACCTCCACGTTATCCGCCGTCGAATCACGATCGTGTGGGCGAAAACCGCACCTCATTTGGACATTCCTAACTCCCTCTACCTATAAATATGCTTTTCCCCGTCCAAAATTGCACATGAAACCCTAGCCCCGCTCCACTCCGCCGCCGAACACGTCCGGGCGCCACCGGACAAGTTCCCGCCGCCGCCCGCAGCCAACCGGGACACGCCACGTGGCACCCCGTCCACCGCGCGTGCCGCCGGCCCGGATCAGGCCCTCCGAGCCCGCGCGGACCCCGCGCGCCCTGCCGCCCAAGCCCGCCGCTCCGCTGCGCTGCCCTCGCCGCCGACCGCCGCCACCCCTCGCCGCCCAGCTCCGCCGCCTCACTCACCATGCCTCCCCGCCGCCGCGCTGCGCCGCCTCCACCGACCGCTGCCCCGTGCCCTGCTCGGCACCGCTACCTCCCCGCTGCCGCACCGCGCCGCCGTCCCACTCGTCGGTCACCGGAGTTCGCCTCCATCGCCGGTGGTCGCCGGAGTCGCCACCGGGCCCGTCCACGCCTGGATCTGGATCGGGATCTGGATCTGGACCAGATCCACCACTCCTCCATCCAAATGCCTCCCGCATCCCCGGATCTCGCCATCCCTCTTCTCTCCGTCCCGATTTGTTTGCGAGGTGAAATTTTGACTAAGTCACGAAACCCCCTGATATTTTATGCCCACTTTGACATGTCGTATCTCAGTGACCGCGGCTCCAAATCATGTATATGATATGTCAAAATGTTCGTATCGTTGAGCTCTTCATGTTAGAAGCATTTCCATGCATGTTACTGTCCATTATGATGCCATTTTCATCATTGCAAGAGTGCTATAATATGTTAACTGCTGGTTCTTAACAGAACTTGGTGATTTGTCATTTTTGTTGCATTTGATGTGTGCATCCTTTGAGCATGAGGTCTACATGTGTTTTGAACTAAAACATGCCATCTTTACAGGGGTGAAAGTCTTGTATTTTTTTTATCAATGTGGTGACTAGCACAAGCATGCAAAGTAGGCTCGATGATGTTACTGTTTTCAGGGACTTAGGATTTTGCTAAGTCCTTTTCCTGCTGTTATTTTGATGCCATGTAAACTTGATGCTACCATGAGATCAATGCTTATTTTGAGATACTTCAGTAATGGTGTTTTGAACATGTGGTTATGATCTATCTATTCATGCCCCTAGTTAAAATTATGGAGTGCTCTAGCATGCCATTTTCTTGCTCTCTACTTTTGCTAAATAATGTTCCCGACAGATTGTTAACATGATAATCAATATTGCCATGTGTTTTGCTAGTGATCCATGCATCCTATGAACTTTATCTTGCCATATTTAGCACGTTGAACATGTCTTCTTACTGTTGGTATGCTTGTGCTGTCATTTAATGCTTTGTGGTGAGTGGAATGAGCTTGCAAATTGCTATCATGAATCTGTTTATGCCATGCTATGTTTTTTTCCAAGTCTGAAACTGTTAATAAAACTTGCTATGTTTACATGAGTGCCATTATATCTTGTGTGCCTTTTTGGCTCATATTCAGTAAGGAAGTTTTGTTCTATGCATTTAGTATAATCGTGCCCTGCCTTTGTTGGCTATGATATGTTCCTCTAGCATGTTGTTTGCTTGCTATAAACGTTGCTTCCTGATGTTGTTTTTGACATGTTAGTATGTTCACTAAGTCTGTGAAGCTGATATCTTTTGCACTTTTGTGATGCTTGTTTGAACTTGTTATAGTGTGATTTAGCCATAGCTCAGTGTTCATATTTTGTCAAGCATCTATTGTACATTACTGCCATATGCCTTGTTGCTATGTTGGAGTGTAGTAGCTTAGTTTCTTATTGCATTCTAAGTGGCATCATGCTATTAATTGCAGTTTCGCATCATCCTTATATTGCTTGTCATTTGCAAACCGTGCATCCGTTTCTGGTGATCCTTATATTGATTTCGACCGAAATCACCTCATCTTTCCAGCGGCATACTTGGTTTGCCAAGTTGGTGCCTTGATCATTCTTTCCCTTCCGGAGCACGGATATGCATTGCATATCATATCTTGCATATCATGCCATGTATTGCATCATGTTGCTTGAGCATTGCACCGTGATTGATTGTTGTTCCATTGCTTGTGTTCTTGCCTTGGGTAGAGCCGGGAGACGAGTACATGAACGAGGAACCTGTTGAGTATGCTACCGAGGATCAAGCTTTCGACAACTCTGAGAACATTGCAGGCAAGATGACCATACCCTCGAAATCACTTCTATCTTTGCTTGCTAGTTGTTCGTTCTATCGTTATGTCGCGCTACCTACCACTTGTTATATCATGCCTTGCATGTTGCCATGTCAAGCCTCTAACCCACCTTCCTAGCAAACCATTGTTTGGCTATGTTACCGCTTTTGCTCAGCCTCTCTTATAGCGTTGCTAGTTACAGGTGAAGTTGAAGTTTGTTCCATGTTGGAACATGGATATGTTGGGATATCACAATATCTCTTATTTAATTAATGCATTTATATACTTGGTAAATGGTGGAAGGCTCGGCTTTTTGCTTGGTGTTTTGTTCCACTCTTTTCATCCTAGTTTCCGTAATACCGGTGTTATGTTCCTTGATTTTGCGTTCCTTACGCGGTTGGGGATTTATGGGACCCCCTAGACAGTTTGCTTTGAATAAAACTCCTCCAGCAAGGCCCAACCTTGGTTTTACCATTTGCCTACCTACCACCATACCTTTCCCTTGGGTTCTGCAGACTCAAGGGTCATCTTTATTTTAAACCCCCCGGGCCAGTGCTCCTCTTAGTGTTGGTCTGAAACAGGCAGCCTGCGGGGCCACCTCGGGGAAACATGAGGGCTGGTTTTACTCGTAGCCTGTCCCATTCGGTGTGCCCTGAGAACGAGATATGTGCGACTCCTATTGGGATTTGTCGGCACATCGGGCGGCTTTGCTGGTCTTGTTTTACCATTGTCGAAACGTGTAACACCCATGATGCAGCTATATCTCCCACGTGTCGGGGCACGACTTAGAGGCATATCCACATGGTAGGTTTGTCGCAAGAGGGGTAATCTTCACACAATCCCATGTACTGAATAAGAAAGGCATAAAGAGTTGGCTTACAATCGCCACTTCACACAAATACAAGTTAAACATACATCATCCAGAATACAAACAAAGGTCCGACTACAGAACCAAAATAAAAGAATACAACCCCAAATGCTAGATCCCCGATCATCCCAACTGGTCTCCACTACTGATCAACAGGAAACGAAACAAAACAACGATCAAGATCTTCATCGAGCTCCCACTTGAACTTGGTTGCGTCACCTACTCTGGTATCATCGGCACCTGCAACTGTTTGGAAGTATCTGTGAGCCACGAGGACTCAGCAATCTCACACCCGTGAGATCAAGACTATTTAAGCTTATGGGTAGGATAGGGTAATGAGGTGGAGCTGCAACAAGCACTAAGCATATATGGTGGCTAACATACGCAAATGAGAGCGAGAAGAGAAGCAACGCAGCGGTCGTGAACTAGAAGTGATCAAGAAGTGATGCTGAATCTACTTACGTTCAAGCATAACACAAGAACCATGTTCACTTCTCGGACTCCGCCAAGAAGAGACCATCATGGCTACACACACGGTTGATGCCTTTTAATTAAGTTAAGTGTCAAGTTCTCTACAACTGGACATTAACAAATTCGCATCTGCCACATAACCGCGGGCACGGCTTTCGAAAGTTCAAAACCCTGCAGGGGTGTCCCAACTTAGCCCATCACAAGCTCTCACGGTCAACGAAGGATGTTCCTTCTCCCGGGAAGACCCGATCAGTCTCGGAATCCAGGTTACAAGACATTTCGACAATGGTAAAACAAGACCAGCAAGACCGCCCGATGCGCCGACATCCCGATAGGAGCTGGACATATCTCATTCTCAGGGCAACACCGGATGAACACTACGTACAACTAAAACCAACCCACAAGTTTCCCCGAGGTGGTGCCGCAAGTGGCTCTGGTTCGGACCAATGCTTAGAGAAGCACTGGCCCGGGGGGGGGGGGTTAAAATAAAGATGACCCTCGAGAGCGCGACTCCCAAGGGAAAAGTAGGTGGTGGTGAGGCAAATGGTAAAACCAAGGTTGGGCCTTGCTGGAGGAGTTTTATTCAAAGCAAACTGTCAAGGGGTTCCCATAACACCCAACCGCGTAAGCAACGCAAAATCAAGGAGCATAACACCGGTATGACGAAAACTAGGGCGGAAAGAGTGGAACAAAACACCAGGCATAAGGCCGAGCCTTCCACCCTTTACCAAGTATATAGATGCATTAATTAAATAAGAGATATTGTGATATCCCAAACATATCCATGTTCCAACATGGAACAAACTTTAGCTTCAGCTGCAACTAGCAAAGCTATAAGTGGGGCCGAGAAAAAGCGGTAACTTAGCGAAACAACAGTTCGTTAGGAAGGAGGGTTAGTGGCTTGACATGGCAACATGGGAGGCATGATATAACAAGTGGTAGGTAGCACGACATAGCGATAGAGCGAACAACTAGCAAGCAAAGATAGAAGTGATTTCGAGGGTATGGTCATCTTGCCTGAGATCCCGCAAGGAAGAAGAACGAGTCCATGAAGATGACAAACGGACGTAGTCAAATGAATCCTCACAAACGCGACGTTATCGGAACTAACCCGCAGAAGCAACACCGGAAAGAAGCAGACCACATGGTAAACAACCATCACATAATCATGGCATGATGCACAAGCAAGTATGATGCATGTCCAGTTTAATGAGGCATGGCATGGCAAAGTACACAAACAATACTACAAATTAAGTGGAGCTCAATATGCAACGAGTTGCATATTGACGGAACTTCACAACAATTATTTAGTTCACTCTTGGTTATGTACCCAACAATATTAAATGTTATTAAACATGGAAAGAGGTGAAGCACAACAAAACTACCTATCTAGGCAAGATTAAATGAGGCCGAAAATAACAAACAACAATTCCGGTAAATCCTCATGTGCATTAGCAATTTAATGCAACAACAATTTTTAACATTTTAAATGTTATTAACACAATGTGGATGACATGTTCAAGTTTATGCATTTTTTATGAAAATGTTGATATGAGCATGATATGGAGCATTTGTCATCGTGGCGGAAACAAAAGGGGTGCCACGGCAACGATAACGAAAACGGTGCCACGGCAACATTCCGGTTCCAGTAACTCGATTGAGATACCGATGCAAAAGAAGATGTGACAGGAGCGTGTCATGCGAGGATGGTGGGGTGCTCCCGGTAACCGGGTTCCCCCGGGTTAGTGGCATGGAAACGAGTGATAATACGGATACGGTGCCGACAAAGGGTGCATCTCATACAACACAAGCATTCGTTCTCGGACGGTCGTCTCGGCGGTTATACCTTTGAAGCATGCGTTTTCGAGGCGGTTCGAGTTCAGAGTGGAAGTAGACGTTCTCACGATGTAGTGAAAGTAGTCGTACACGGTAGTCATGGGAGTAGTGGAACACGTTCATTTTAGAGGGGTACTTGACGCATCCGAGGTTTCCGGAGGCAACGGTTGTGATATATGTCATCGGTAGTCGAACTTGGCGATCCGGAGAGGTTACTTGTCGGATCTACAACACTATAACCGTTCGTGGCAGAGAACTTGATGTTCACGGGTCTTCCAAAGACGGCGTGGTACTTGGCGAAGTGCACGTCAACGGTTGTCGAACTTGACGTTTTTGGTCCATGGGTCTTCGGCGTCGATAGTTGTTCTTGGCGTCGGGCGTCGAGGTACTTGGCGTTCATGGGATTCCGAAGATGGCGGTAGAGGTACTTGACGCGAAACTTTGTAGTCATTCGGGTGCCTGCGGTCTTGCCGGTCTTGACAGTCCAACACGAAGCCACGGAGAAGCACGGGTCATAGGCGGCTTGAACAGGGGCCACCCGAACTCAGCGGGAGGCAGAGGCAGAGGCTCGTCCTCGTGCAGAAGTGAAGCAGAGGAGGCGAGCAGGGACTCGGCGTGGCGGCAAGCGCTTGCAGGGGAGGTCTAGGACGACCAGAACGCGGATGAGGAGGCAAAAAGGCGCTGCGGTGGCCTGCTGGTCTTGGACGGCAACGGCGCACGGGAGAAGGAGAAGGGCAGCAGTGGGCAACGACAGCCATGGGAGGCGCCCTTGGTGCGCCCGTGGCATCGAGCACGGGAGGAGATGCGGGTCGTCCTCCTCGCCCTAGACAAGACGAGGCAGGGGAGGTGTTGGTGTCAAAACCGGCGGATCTCGGGTAGGGGGTCCCAAACTGTGCGTCTAAGGCGGATGGTAACAGGAGGCAGGTGACACAATGTTTTACCCAGGTTTGGGCCCTCTTGAGGGAGGTAAAACCGTACGTCCTGCTTGATTAATATTGATGATATGGGTAGTACAAGAGTAGATCTACCACGAGATCAGAGAGGCTAAACCCTAGAAGCTAGTCTATGGTATGATTGTATATGTTGTCCTACGGACTAAAACCCTTCAGTTTATATAGACACCGGAGAGGGTTAGGGTTACACAAGATCGGTTACAAAGGAGGAGATATCCATATTTGTATTACCTAGCTTGCCTTCCACGCCAAGTAGAGTCCCATCCGGACACGAGACGAAGTCTTCAATCTTGTATCTTCATAGTCTAACAGTCCGGCCAATGGAGATAGTGCGGCTGTCCGGGGACCCCCTAATCCAGGTCTCCCAAAGTAGCCCCTAAACCAGGCTTTCAATGACGATGAGTCCGGCGTGCAGTATTGTCTTCGGCATTGCAAGGCAGGTTCCTCCTCCGAATATACCACGGAAGAATTTGAATATTATAGTGTCCGACCCTGCAAAATAAGTTCCCCATACCACCGTAGAGAGAATAATATTTCCACAAATCCAATTTGCTGACTTGTTTTGGCAACACGACATTACGCCACGGCCCGGTGATTATTCGAACCATTTCCTTTAACTAGCCCCACACATAACGCGAGGCAGTTTTTTGACACGTCTTGTCAAAGCACAGATCGTGTCCCCTTATCACGGGATTCTCATCAATACGGGTGTGGGTAACCCAATCGCGCCATCGATTATGGCGCTTGGGGGATAAGCGAGTTTTACCAGGCTAGTGGGGACACTTAGTTTCGTCCGCCCATATAAAGGGATAAGGATTCACCTTTTCATCCATGCCTCCTTCCTCCTTTGCTCATCCATTTTCGCGCACTCGAGCTCCAACACCCAAGTCCACATCCCTTCCCTCAACCTTCTCCAAACATGTCCGGAGCGGGAGGCAAATGGATGGCTTCCTCCATTACGGAGGGACATATCAAGAAGCTGCGCGGAGCCGGATACTTAGCCGCGAATATCGCGCATCGGCTGCCCGCTACGGGGCAGATCGTCCCTACCCCGGAACCTCACGAGAGGGTAGTTTTCCTCCACCACTTCCTCCGCGGACTGGGGTTCCCCCTCCATCCATTCGTCCGTGGTCTCATGTTCTACTATGGGCTGGATTTTCATGATCTGGCCACGAACTTCGTCCTCAACATTTCGGCATTCATCGTCATGTGTGAGGCTTTCCTCCGCATCTGGCCCCACTTCGGCCTGTGGTTAAAGACCTTCAATATCAAGCCGAAGGTGGTAGGAGGCCAACAAGCAGAATGCGGCAGAGCCATGGTGGGCAAGATGCCCAACGTTATATGGCTTGAAGGCTCCTTTGTGGAGCCAATAAAGGGATGTCAATCGGCGTGGTTCTACATCATCGAGCCGCGTGACGCCAAATGGGCGGCGGCCCCCCGAGTTTCGATCCGGATTCCCTACACGGCTCACTTCCTGGAAAGAGAAGGGCTTGGCGTCCGGTTCATCGGTGGAGCTGGATGGACTCCAGAAATGTATCTAGAGTATGGCAAGCAAGAAGCTCAAGCTTGTCAACATAGTCCAGGTTATGCTCATCCGCCGGATCCTCCCGTGTCAACAACGGGATTTTAACTTGTGGGAGTTTGACCCGGCCCAGCACCAGACTCTAAGCGAGCTCTTCGATATGACGCACAAGGACGTCTGGAAGGTGCTGTTTAAGGGCGCAGAGGTCCCTCCTTCTCTCGCCGAGGACCGCGGACTAAGCGCAAAGCGCCTAGCGTGTTCGGTGAGTTCAATACGTCCCATAGGACATTTATTTCCCCTAGCTTAATCATGTGCGGGGTCTAATCTCCATGCCTTTGACAGGACTGGGTGGAGACGTCGGGGCAGATTAACTGTCCGGCCCCTTTGCCCGAAGACACTGCGGGCGCCCTCCTGACGGAGATGCTGACTCCGGCTCCTTACAAGGTGCCGGAGAAGACCAAGAAGGCCAAGGGAACCCGAAAGAGTTCCCGACGCCAAGCGTCGTCAGACTCACCGTCCGATGACTCTGTGGCGCACTCCTCCCCCGAAGACGAGGAAGAAGAAGAAGATTCTCCCCCTCCAGTTGGGGAAGATAAGAAAAGGAAGGCCGCCCCAACTGGGGGGCCGAAGGGTCCAAGAAGGGAAGGACTCTCCTTCCAGACAGTTCCACCGCCGACGACGAAGGCGAAGACGAGTGGTTGTGTCACGCCCTCGATGCGGCTATATCTCCCACGTGTCGAGGCACGACTTAGAGGCATAACCACATTGAAAGCAATGTCGCAAGTTAGGCAATCTTCACAACATCACATGTAATATAGATAATAAAAGGGGAGGTACATAGTTGGCTTACACTCACCACGTCAATCAAAGTACATAAATAATATTATAACATTCAAACACTCATGGCCCGACTACGATGCCAAAATAAAAGATAAACCCAACATGCGACACGGTCCCGATCACCCCAACTGGGCACCACTACTGATCATCAGGGAAAGACACATAGTATCGGCGTGAGTCCTCGTCGAACTCCCACTTGAGCTCAAGCGCGTCATCTGGAACGGAATCATCAGGCCCTGCATCTGGTTTGGAAGTAATCTGTGAGCCACAGGGACTCAGCAATCTCGCACCCTCGTGATCAAGACTATTTAAGCTTATAGGTAAGGGCAAGGTAAAATATGTGGAGCTGCAGCAAGCGACTAGCATATATGGTGGCTAACCTGTTCACAAAAGAGAGCGAGAAGAGAAGGCAAAGCGCGAACGAATAACTAGAGAGCAACCTGTGGCAAGCATTACTCCAACACCGTGTTCACATCCCGGACTCCGCCGAGAAGAGACCATCACGGTAACTCACACTGTTGATTCATTTTAATTATGTTAAGGTTCAAGTTATCTACAACCGGACATTAACAAATTCCCATCTTCCCATAACCGCGGGCGCGGCTTTCGAAAGTTCAAATACCTGCAGGGGAGTCCCAACTTAGCCCATGACAAGCTCTCACGGTCAACAAAGGAATAGACCTTCTCCCGAGACATTCCGATCAGACTCGGTATCCCCGTTCTACAAGACACTTCGACAAGTTAAAACAAATCCAGCAACACCGCCCGAATGTGCCGACAAATCCCGATAGGAGCTGCAAATATCTCGTTCTCAGGGCACACTCAGATGAGCTCTCCATACAACTAAAACCAAACCTCGAGTTTCCCCGAGGGGTGCTGCACATGACTCTAGTTCGGACCAACACTCAGAGGAGCACTGGCCTGGGGGGGGGGGTTTAAATAAGATGACCCTCGGGCTCCGGAAACCCAAGGGAAAAACAGGCTAGGTGGCAAATGGTAAAACCAAGGTTGGGCATTGCTGGAAAAGCTTTAATCAAGGCGAACTATCAAGGGGTTCCCATTATCACCAAACCGCGTAAGGAACGCAAAAATCCGGGAACATAACACCGATATGACGGAAACTAGGGCGGCAAGAGTGGAACAAAACACTAGGCGAGAGGCCGAGCCTTCCACCCATTACCAAGTATATAGATGCATTAAGATAGCAAGATAATATAGTGATATCCCAACAAGTAAATAATGTTCCAATAAGGAACGGTCTCCAATCTTCACCTGCAACTAGCAACACTATAAGAGGGGCTGAGCAAAGCGGTAACATATCCAATCAATGGTTTGCTAGGACAAGGTGGGTTAGAGGTTTGACATGGCAATTTGGGAGGCATGATAAGCAAGTGGTAGGCATCGTAGCATAGGCATAGCAAAAGAGCGAGCATCTAGCAAAGCAAAGATAGTAGTGATTTCGAGGGTATGATCATCTTGCCTGCAAAGTTGTCAGAGTTGTCTGGATCCTTGAAAGCAAACTCAACGGGCTCCCCATTAGCCAACTCGTCTCCCGGCTCTACCCAAACAAGACAAACAAGCAACAAGGACACAATCAACCACGTGCAAGGCTCAAACAATATGATGCAAAGATGGTATGCTATGCGGGATGCGATATGTGATGCATATGCAAGATTTGACAAGGAAAGAATGAACCTGGCCTCAACTTGGAAATCCAAGTGAGCCACTGGAAAGGTGAGATGAAATCGCTTGAAAACAATATAAAGAACGCCGGAATCGGAGTTACGGTTTGAAAATGGCAAGCGATTGAAATACGACCACGTTCTGCGATTTACAGCAAGTAGCCATCTAAATGCAACAAGATGAACATGCTACCGCACCCAAACATGGCATCAAAATACATGGCAGGGATCCATTCATGATGCTTAACAAAAGAGGAACACTGAGCTACGGCCAATTCATCCATTAACAGGTTCAAACAAGCATGGCAAAAATGCATTTGGTAAACAGATTTCAGACTTAGTGAAATTAACACTTGTCTGGAATTTCAGATCAGGTAGCACATTTTGGAGCATGAAAAACTATATGCTACAGTACCTTAACATGGAAAAGTAAAGCATGGCATGGAGCTACTCAAAGAGCTTAACAAAAGTCCCTTAGTGACCTTGAGCCAAAAGGGATCAGAAAATACATTTGCAAGCATGTGAACATGGCAAAAACATAATCACTTCACAGAATTAGTGAAAAACTGGAGCATGCAAATCAGATATCAAGTAGGCATGTCTACGAGCTCGATGCACTCACTACAGAGCATGTCATGACAATCTAAGCATACACCCATCAAGCATACACATTATACAAGCTAGAGATGGCAAGAACAATAACATAGCATGCACGGATCAACTACAACATCCTCGGCAAAATCGCTAACAGTAGACAATCTGCCCAGATTCACGAAATGACAAAAGTAGAGCTCGATTGACTCAAGCTAGGGTGCTCCATAATTGCAAACAAAGACATGGATGGATAGAGCATTACAAGACTAACAAAACATCCTGACTGATCATCCTCAAAAGAGGCACGGATCACTAGGAAACAACATGAACATATGGCATATTGAGATAAACAGATCAAGGACTTAGTGGAAATGCTAAGTCCCTGAAATCAGCATTAACGAATGCACCACTTGGCAAGTTTGTGCTAGTCAACACACACATCACAAAAATACATGGGTTGCACCTCTGGAAAGATGGCAAAGCATATGACAAAACACATGTAGAAC
Source organism: Triticum aestivum (assembly GCF_018294505.1). Taxonomy (NCBI): domain Eukaryota; kingdom Viridiplantae; phylum Streptophyta; class Magnoliopsida; order Poales; family Poaceae; genus Triticum; species Triticum aestivum. Next base: position 591,274,387 of record NC_057797.1, read on the forward strand.
TCAGGGGCATATCATGCACACAATAATCATGGCAAAAATGACAAATATCTAATTGGAGCAGCAGATCTGACAATTATCTCAAATAGCATTCTTATAACAGCATTTCGGGCATCAAGATGAACTCAAATGAAAATGATGCAATGAGATGAAATGATGTGCTCTCTAAGACGAACATTTTGATATGCTATATGCCCAAAACGGAGCTACAGATGAGGAGTTACGATGCGATGAACAGGGGCAAAATATCTAGGGTTTGAGGCAAAAAGTCAACCCGAGACAAATCTCAGATCTAGATCCGGCCGGGCGTGGACTTCGAGGTTCGCCGGAGAGGGGGTTGGCCGGCTGGAGAGGGACTTGCTGGCGACGACGCGGGGAACGGCGGAGGGCGGCGGAGGCGGGGATGGCCGGAGAGGCCGAGCGGCGAGGCGCGCCGGGGACGGGGCGGAGCGCCGGCGTCGGGAAGCGTCGGCGGAGCTCGCCGATGATGGTGGCGGTGGCCGGCGCGGCTCCGGGCGCCGGCGTTGGCGGAGATGGCGGCGGGGTCGGGCGACGATGGAGGCGGGCGGCGCTGCGCTCCGGGCCGGGGAGGCCCCGCACGGGCCCGGGCGGGCCTGCGCGGCGGCGCGCGGTGGCGATGTGGGCGCGGCGCCACGTGGCGGGCGTCGATTGGTGCGGGCCGGCGGATCTGGACGTGTCCGTTGGTGGCGATTTTGTCCGGCGGCAGCGGGGAGAGTTAGGGTAGGTTTGCACCGCAAATTTTTGGAGGGGGAGGTGTATATATAGGCATAGAGGGAGCTAGGAGAGTCCAAATGAGGTGCGGTTTTCGGCCACGCGATCGTGATCAAACGCTCTAGATGATGGAGAGGGTTTTTGTGGGTTTTGGGCCAACTTGGAGGGGTGTTGGGCTGCAACACACACGAGGCCTTTTCGGTCCCTTGGTTAACCGTTGGAGCATCAAACAAAGTCCAAATGGCACGAAACTTGACAGGCGGTCTACCAGTAGTAAACCAAGGCCGCTTGGCAAGTCTCGGTCCAATCCGGAAATGTTTAATCCCCACACACGAAAGAAAGGTAGAAATGACCACCGGAGGAGAACGAAGCGCCGGAATTCAAAACGGACAACGGGGAAAATGCTCGAATGCATGAGATGAACACGTATGCAAATGCAATGCACATGATGACATGATGTGAGATGCATGACAACGATAACAACACACGGAGACAAAAACCCGAACCCAAGAAAATAAAATAACTTAACGCCGGAAACGACAAGAGTTGGATTACATATTAGGTAAATCATATCCGGGGTGTTACAACACTCCACCACTACGAAAGGATCTCGTCCCGAGATCTAGGACTGAAAGAGCGCCGGGTATTCAGAACGAAGGTGATCCTCGTGTTCCCAGGTAGCTTCACGGTCGGAATGGTGTGACCACTTGACTTTGAGGAATTTGATTGACTTGTTGCGAGTCTTGCGTTCAGTCTCTTCAAGAATAGCAACGGGGTGCTCACGATAAGAGAGATCTTCTTGGAGCTCAATGTCCTCGAAGTTGACGGTGCGGTCAGGAGTCTTGAAGCACTTTCGGAGCTGAGAGACATGGAACACGTCATGCACATTTGCAAAGTTTGAAGGAAGCTCGAGTTGATAGGCGAGATCGCCTCTCTTGCTGACGATCTTGAAAGGTCCCACGTATCTAGGGGCAAGCTTCCCTTTGATACCGAAGCGACGAGTACCTTTCATTGGAGAGACGCGGAGGTAAACATGATCTCCGATCTCGAAAGCCAAATCACGGTGCTTACTATCATAGTAGCTCTTCTGGCGGGATTGGGCTGCTTTGAGGTTATCTCGAATGACTTTGCACATTTCCTCTGCCTCTGTGATTAAGTCATTTCCCAGAAGTTGACGTTCACCGGTTTCAGACCAGTTGAGAGGGGTACGGCACTTCCTGCCATACAGAATTTCGAATGGGGCCTTGCCCGAACTTGCTTGAAAACTGTTGTTGTAGGAGAATTCAGCATATGGAAGACAATCCTCCCACTTCATGCCGAAGGAGATCACACAAGCCCTGAGCATATCTTCAAGAATCTGGTTGACACGCTCGACTTGACCGCTAGTTTGAGGATGGAAAGCTGTGCTGAAGCGGATGTTGGTGCCCATGGCCTTCTGAAAAGAATCCCAAAACTTGGAGGTAAAGATGCTGCCACGGTCTGAAGAGATCACTTGTGGAATACCGTGCAGAGAGACAATTCGAGAGGTATAGAGCTCCGCCAATTGAGCTGCAGTGATTGACTCTTTGATAGGCAGAAAGTGAGCCACTTTAGTGAGTTTGTCGATGACAACGAATATAGCATCATTGCCACGTTTGGACTTTGGAAACCCAGTCACGAAGTCCATCTCAATGTGGTCAAACTTCCATTCTGGAATGGCAAGAGGTTGGAGGAGACCAGCTGGCCTTTGGTGTTCTGCCTTCACTCTTCTGCAGACATCACATTCATTCACGAACTGAGCAATCTCGCGCTTCATTCGAGTCCACCAATAAGCCTGCTTGAGGTCCTGATACATCTTCGTGCTCCCAGGGTGGATGGAGAGGAGAGAATTGTGAGCCTCGTTCATGATCACTTTACGAAGGTCACCTTTGGGCACAACAATACGATCCTCGAAGAAGAGAGTATCCTTGTCATCAAGGCGGTAGCACTTGTACTTGGGTTGACTCTTGGCAATCCCAATCTTCACCTTCTTCACCATAGCATCAAGAAGCTGAGCTTGGCGAATCTGGTCTTCCAAGGTAGGAGAGACTTGAAGGTTGGCGAGGAAACCTTGAGGAACAACTTGCAGATTAAGTTTGCGGAAAGCTTCACAAAGCTCGGGTTGATAAGGCTTGAGAATCAGACTGTTGCAATAAGCCTTCCTGCTCAATGCGTCAGCAATCACATTGGCCTTGCCTGGAGTATACTCGATACTCGGATTATACTCTTGAATCATTTCGACCCATCGAGTCTGCCTGAGGTTGAGATTAGGCTGAGTGAAGATGTACTTGAGACTCTTGTGGTCAGTGAAAATGTCCACTTTTCTTCCCAATAAGAGATGTCTCCAAGTCAAAAGAGCATGCACAACTGCCGCCAACTCGAGGTCATGAGTGGGGTAGTTCTTCTCGTTGGGCTTCAACTGGCGAGAGGTATAAGCCACAACTTTCTTCTCTTGCATCAACACTGCGCCAAGACCTTGGAGAGAGGCATCGCAAAAGACCTCGTACGGTTTGGATTCATCAGGAGGAGTCAGAACTGGAGCAGTGACCAATTTCTCTTTCAAAGTGTTGAAAGCAATGTCACATTCCGGAGACCAAACGTACTTGACGTGCTTCTGGAGAAGATTTGAGAGAGGCTTCGCGATCTTAGAAAAGTTTTCAACGAATCTTCGACAGTAGCTTGCGAGACCGAGGAAGCTACGGAGTTGCTTCACGTTCTGAGGTGGTTCCCAATTCACAATTGCAGACACCTTCTCAGGATTCACCGCAATGCCCTTGGCAGAGATGATATGACCAAGATAAAGAACCTCATCGAGCCAAAATTCGCACTTGGAGAACTTGGCGTAGAACTGGTGTTCCCTGAGCTTATCGAGTACCAAACGCAAGTGCTTGGCATGATCTTCCTTGTTCTTCGAAAAGACCAGAATGTCGTCGAGATAGACCAAAACGAAGTCATTGGTGTAGGCGTTGAAGATGAAGTTCATCATGCGAGAGAAAGTCGGAGGAGCGTTGACGAGGCCAAAAGACATGACAGTGTATTCATATGAACCAAAGCTTGTCCTGAAAGCCGTCTTGGGAATATCTTGCTCACGGATTCGAATCTGATGATAACCCATACGGAGATCAAGCTTGGAGAATACTTGGGCACCTTTGAGTTGTTCGAACAGCTCGTTGATGTTGGGAAGTGGGTATTTGTTCTTGATGGTCTTCTTGTTCAATGGACGGTAATCAACACAAAGTCGGTCCGTTCCATCCTTCTTCTTCACAAAAAGAACACCACAACCCCACGGAGAAGAACTAGGTCGGATGAGACCCATTCTCTCTTGAATATCGAGTTGCTTCTTCAGCTCCTTCAACTCTTCAGGTCCGAGCTTGTAAGGACGCTTGCACACTGGTTCCGTGCCAGGCTCAAGATCGATGACGAATTCAACTGGCCGGTGCGGAGGCATTCCTGGAAGCTCTTCTGGAAAGACGTCTTGATATTCGCAAACGACTGGAATTGCAAGATAGCATCCAGTTCACCCTTCTCATTGAGAGAAAACAGACGGATGGTATTATCCCGAGCGGCAAAGACAATTACATCCTCAGACGAATGAGTCAACTTGAATCTGCCTGGCTGCACAATCAAGCTGCGCCTTGTGCTTAGAAAGCCAATCCATTCCGAGAATAAGATCAATATCCGAGTTACCAAGAACCATTGGAAGAAGCCAGAAACTTGAAATCACCCATCATGATAGAAATATCCGGAACCATCATACTAGAACTCAGACGCTTAGCCGGAGAGATGACTTGCATAGCTCTAGGTAATGCCTTTGTACTAAAATTGTTATCTGATGCAAATGGGAATGACATGAAGGAATGCGATGCACCAGAGTTAAAAAGTACTTTTGCAGGAACATCGTTAACAGGAAGGTTACCCATGATGACATCTGACGAGTCCTCTGCCTGAGCTGCGTTCATCAAGTTGACCTTGGCGTGCTTGGGGTTATGCTTGACCACAGCTGTACTTGCCGATCTCACAGGAGGAGGAGGAGGGAGACGCCTCTGATTGAAGCATTTGTTGGCATAGTGACCCTTCTGTTGGCACTTGTTGCACGTGACCTCTGAAAGCGGACGGTGATACGGAGCACTCGATCTTGGAGCTTGAGACGAAGTCTTGTTCTGAAAGCCAGGGTTGGGTGGGTGGGAAGATCCACTGCCACCTTTGCTCTTCTGCTGATACGGCTGACGGAACGGAGGAGGAGGAAGCCAATACTTCTGCTGCTTGGCCACTTGAGTAGAGGAAGAAGGAGTAGCATCTCTGACTCGCTTCTTGGAAGCATCACACCTCAGTTGAGCAGCCTCTTGCTTCAATGCCATGTTGTAGAACTCATCGTACCTCAAGGGCTCAAAGAGAACAAGAGCTAGCTGGATTTCTTCTCTGAGACCACCCCTGAACTGGTATATCATGCTCTTCTCGTCAGGGACGTCCTGCTTAGCAAAGCGGGCGAGCTTCTGAAACAACTTGTTGTAGTCATAGACAGACAAAGAGCCTTGCTTCAGGTTGCGGAATTCCTCACGCTTGCTTTCAACCACGCTCTGAGGAATATGATGAGCTTTGAAGTCTTGACGGAATTCATCCCAGGTAATCACACGGCCTCCTCTGGAATCCTTGTACTGCTGGAACCATTCTGCAGCTTGGTCTTTGAGTTGGAAGGAAGCGAACTTGACAAAGTCCTCAGGCCTGACGTTACTGCACTCGAAATGCTTGCACAGATCCACGAGCCAATCGTCAGCATCAGTTGCCTCAACACAATTGCTGAAAGTCTTTGGCCCGTTAGCAAGGAACTGGTTGAGTGTAGCAAAGTGATTCTGATTGTTGCCTTGGTTGCCTTGGTTCGCTTGATTGCGCTCTTGAAGAATTTGCATGATCAACTGTGTGTTTGCATTGGTTGCGGCCATCACAGCTTGCCATGCCTCCGGAGGAGGTGGAGGTGGTGGCGGATCCTGATTCTGATTCTGATTGGTGCTCTTAGCGGGAGCCATCCTGAAGAGGGTGACAACCGTTAGCACATTGACAGATAAAATGAAGCTGAATCAAACGGGTTGAAATTGCAACATATAGTCTTCACATCCGAACAAAATGAACGAATGCATTCCACTTGAAATGGTCACATATCCATAAATTGAGAAGCCACTTAGAATTTAGGTAGAGGAATAAATCAACAAGGTACGGATCAAGAACGAATACTCGGTAAGAAATCCCAATCTCAAACCAAATATCCGTGGAAGAAGAACTAGAGCTACAAGAATTCCCACCTATGAAACTCCCGAACCTTTCCGGTTATGCAATCAGGTGTTGGGGATACAGGGGAAGCATAATATCTCACCCAAATCTAGCAAATCCTACATCCAGCTGTATCCATCCTTCAACACATAACCGAGAAAAACTTCGGAAACCATCTACCTCAACCTTCGAAAAGCATCCGTTATACAAGTTATGGCGATACTCCCGAACTCCCGCCCCAGTACTGGGTGGCGTCGAGGTTATCTCACCAACGAACTGCATAAAAGAGATTTTCGATGTCGGCGTACTAAACTCAGGTATTCCAGAACTGCAACGATAAAATTGTGACGACAACACCTCGGAGCTCAACTCCCCGGGACACTGCCACAACCCCTAAAGACAGGAGGCACCAAGAACAATGTTCTCGTCACAAAACCATCGGAACGATTCCAAGATACCCGCGTGATCCTAAATTTTTTTAGTGAAATTTGAGAAGAGAAGAGTCAAAACTCTACGTCAGGATGCCTTACCAGAGCGATGAGGAGACTGGGAGTAAAAAGAATTCCTAAACTCTCCGATATATAATTCCTAAATGACTCAAAACATTTTTCTAGACTCAACAACGGCTGCTAAAAACGATCAAGCAATGGGGGCTCCTAAGGTCGGGGAAGGCTCTGATTACCAACTTGTAACGCCCTCGATGCGGCTATATCTCCCACGTGTCGAGGCACGACTTAGAGGCATAACCGCATTGAAAGCAATGTCGCAAGTTAGGCAATCTTCACAACATCCCATGTAATATAGATAATAAAAGGGGAGATACATAGTTGGCTTACACTCGCCACGTCAATCAAAGTACATAAATAGCATTACAACATTCAAACACTCATGGCCCGACTACGGCGCCAAAATAAAAGATAAACCCAACATGCGACACGGTCCCGATCACCCCAACTGGGCACCACTACTGATCATCAGGGAAAGACACATAGTATCGGCGTGAGTCCTCGTCGAACTCCCACTTGAGCTCAAGCGCGTCATCTGGAACGGAATCATCAGGCCCTGCATCTGGTTTGGAAGTAATCTGTGAGCCACAGGGACTCAGCAATCTCGCACCCTCGCGATCAAGACTATTTAAGCTTATAGGTAAGGCAAGGTAAATATGTGGAGCTGCAGCAAGCGACTAGCATATATGGTGGCTAACCTGTTCGCAAAAGAGAGCGAGAAGAGAGGCAAAGCGCGAACGAATAACTAGAGAACAACCTGCGGCAAGCATTACTCCAACACCGTGTTCACTTCCCGGACTCCGCCGAGAAGAGACCATCACGGTAACTCACACTGTTGATTCATTTTAATTAAGTTAAGGTTCAAGTTATCTACAACCGGACATTAACAAATTCCCATCTGCCCATAACCGCGGGCACGGCTTTCGAAAGTTCAAATCCCTGCAGGGGAGTCCCAACTTAGCCCATGACAAGCTCTCACGGTCAACGAAGGAATAGACCTTCTCCCGAGACATTCCGATCAGACTCGGTATCCCGGTTCTACAAGACACTTCGACAAGTTAAAACAAATCCAGCAACACCGCCCGAATGTGCCGACAAATCCCGATAGGAGCTGCACATATCTCGTTCTCAGGGCACACTCAGATGAGCTCTCCATACAACTAAAACCAACCTCGAGTTTCCCCGAGGTGGCGCTGCACAGGACTCTAGTTCGGACCAACACTCAGAGGAGCACTGGCCCGGGGGGGGGTTTAAATAAGATGACCCTCGGGCTCCGGAAACCCAAGGGAAAAAGAGGCTAGGTGGCAAATGGTAAAACCAAGGTTGGGCATTGCTGGAAAAGCTTTAATCAAGGCGAACTATCAAGGGGTTCCCATTATCACCCAACCGCGTAAGGAACGCAAAATCCGGGAACATAACACCGATATGACGGAAACTAGGGCGGCAAGAGTGGAACAAAACACTAGGCGAGAGGCCGAGCCTTCCACCCTTTACCAAGTATATAGATGCATTAAGATAACAAGACAATATAATGATATCCCAACAAGTAAATAATGTTCCAACAAGGAACGGTCTCCAATCTTCACCTGCAACTAGCAACGCTATAAGAGGGGCTGAGCAAAGCGGTAACATAGCCAATCAACGGTTTGCTAGGACAAGGTGGGTTAGAGGTTTGACATGGCAATTTGGGAGGCATGATAAGCAAGTGGTGGGCATCATAGCATAGGCATAGCAAAAGAGCGAGCATCTAGCAAAGCAAAGATAATAGTGATTTCGAGGGTATGATCATCTTGCCTGCAAAGTTGTCAGAGTTGTCTGGATCCCCGAAAGCAAACTCAATGGGCTCCTCGTTAGCGAACTCGTCTCCCGGCTCTACCCAAACAAGACAAACAAGCAACAAGGACACAATCAACCTCGTGCAAGGCTCAAACAATATGATGCAAAGATGGTATGCTATGCGGGATGTGATATGTGATGCATATGCAAGATTTGACCAGGAAAGAATGAACCTGGCCTCAACTTGGAAATCCAAGTGTGCCACTGGAAAGGTGAGATGAAATCGCTTGAAAACGATATAAAGAACGCCGGAATCGGAGTTACGGTTTGGAAATGGCAAGCGATTCAAATATGACCACGTTCTGCAATTTACAGCAAGTAGCCATCTAAATGCAACAAGATGAACATGCTACAGCACCCAAACATGGCATCAAAATACATGGCAGGGATCCATTCATGATGCGTAACAAAAGAGGAACACTGAGCTACGGCCAATTCATCCATTAACAGGTTCAAACAAGCATGGCAAAAATGCATTTGGTAAACAGCTTTCAGACTTAGTGAAATTAACACTTGTCTGGAATTTCAGATCAGGTGGCACACTTTGGAGCATGAAAAACTATATGCTACAGGACCTTAACATGGAAAAGTAAAGCATGGCATAGAGCTACTCAAAGAGCTTAACAAAAGTCCCTTAGTGACCTTGAGCCTAAAGGGATTAGAAAATACATTTGCAAGCATGTGAACATGGCAAAAACATAATCAGTTCTCAGACTTAGTGAAAAACTGGAGCATGCAAAATCAGATATCAAGTAGGCATGTTTACGAGCTCGATGCACTCACTACAGAGCAATGTCATGACAATCTAAGCATACACCCATCAAGAATACACATTATAAAAGCTAGACATGGCAAGAACAATAACATAGCATGCACGGATCAACTACAACATCCTCGACAAAATCCCTAACAAGTAGACAATCTGCCCAGATTCACGAAATGACAAAAGTAGAGCTCAATTGACTCAATCTAGGTTGCTCCATAATTGCAAACAAAGATATGGATGGATAGAGCATTACGAGACTAACAAAATATCCTTACTGATCATCCTCAAAAGAGGCACGGATCACTAGGAAACAACATGAACATATAGCATATTGAGATAAACAGATCAAGGACTTAGTGGAAATGCCAAGTCCCTGAAATCAGCATTAACGAATGCACCACTTGGCAAGCTTGTGCTAGTCAACACACACATCACAAAAATACATGGGTTGCACCTCTTGAAAGATGGCAAAGCATATGACAAAACACATGTAGAACTCAGGGGCATATCATGCACACAATAATCATGGCAAAAATGACAAATATCTAATTGGAGCAGCAGATCTGACAATTATCTCTAATTGCATTCTTCTAACAGCATTTCGGGCATCAAGATGAACTCAAATGAAAATGATGCAATGAGATTAAATGATGTGCTCTCTGAGGCGAACATTTCGATATGCTATATGCCCAAAACGGAGCTACGGATGAGGAGTTACGATGCGATGAACAAGGGCAAAATATCTAGGGTTTGAGGCAAAAAGTCAACCCGAGACAAATCTTAGATCTAGATCCGGCCGGGCACGGACTTCGAGGTTCGCCGGAGAGGGGGTTGGCCGGCCGGAGAGGGACTTGCCGGTGACGACGCGGGGAATGGCGGAGGGCGGCGGAGGCGGAGATGGCCGGAGAGGCCGGGCGGCGAGGCGCGGCCGTGGATGGGGCGGAGCGCCGGCGTCGGGAAGCGTCGGCGGAGCTCGCCGACGATGGTGGCGGTGGCCGGCGCAGCTCCGGGCGCCGGCGTTGGCGGAGATGGCGGCGGGGTCGGGCGACGATGGAGGCGGGCGGCGCTGCGCTCCGGGCCGGGGAGGGCCCCGCACGGGCCCGGGCGGGCCGGCACGGCGGCGCGCGGTGGCGATGTGGGCGTAGCGCCACGTGGCGGGCATCGATTGGTGCGGGCCGGCGGATCCGGACGTGTCCGTCGGTGGCGATTTTGTCCGGTGGCGGCGGGGAGAGTTAGGGTAGGTTTGCACCGCGAATTTTTGGAGGGGGAGGTGTATATATAGGCATAGAGGGAGCTAGGAGAGTCCAAATGAGGTGCGGTTTTCGGCCATGCGATCGTGATCGAACGATCGAGATGATGGAGAGGGTTTTGATGGGTTTTGGGCCAACTTGGAGGGGTGTTGGGCTGCAACACAAACGAGGCCTTTTCGGTCCCTCGGTTAACCGTAGGAGCATCAAACGAACTCCAAATGGCACGAAACTTGACAGGTGGTCTACCGGTAGTAAACCAAGGCCGCTTGGCAAGTCTCGGTCCAATCCGGAAATGTTTAATCCCCACACACGAAAGAAAGGTAGAAATGACCACCGGAGGAGAACGAAGCGCCGGAATGCAAAACGGACAACGGGGAAAATGCTCGAATGCATGAGATGAACACGTATGCAAATGCAATGCACATGATGACATGATATGAGATGCATGACAATGATAACAACACACGGAGACAAAAAACTGAACCCGAGAAAATAAAATAACTTAACGCCGGAAACGGCAAGAGTTGGATTACATATTAGGTAAATCATATCCGGGGTGTTACAGGTTGTCCAGGGCCAAGCCCCTTGGGAGATCGTAAGTATTCGGATACCAGAGTAACGCATAGCATTCCTTTGTCGCACTGCTTTCCCTAACGCCGAACATGATTATGCAGGCTGCCACGAGCTAGTATCGATGTATCATCGGACGGCTCCCTGGGCTCGTCGGACATGGATAGCGATCCAGTCCCGACCGCCACCTCCTCTCATCCTGCTGACGACGCCGAGGTGCTGTCTCACGAGGCACCGGGTCAAGGGGAGACAGTCCCGAAGGTGCCTCAAGGCGGCCTCCCGGACTCCGGGAGCCGAGGGGACAAGGCTCCTGAGAGCTCAGAGTTCGGCCCTCAGCTGAACACCGCACCAGAACCTCCAGTGGTTCCGAGCTCGGGCAGGCAGCCTCCTTCTAAGAGGGGCGAGACGCCTGTACCGGTGACCTCTGTTCATCCAGAGGTGCCGGAAAATCTGCTGGAAGCGCTTCGCAGCGCTTCCATCGACGAGGAGCACCACACTATCATGAGTGCGGTGATCCAGAAGGTTCAGTCCGCCAAGAGCGGATTGACTGAAGCCTGTGCCAGCCTTCTAACAGGCTTTGAGGTAAGTTTTTGAAATATAGGAAAATATTACCGCATAGACAGTAGCCCCTGATGCTCTGTTCGGTGTTCACAAAGAAGAGCCGAACAAAGGATCATACAATATCGCAGGAGTCTAATATGAGTATGTCAATATGCGTATGCAGGCTTCACTGGTGGCCCGCACTGACTGCGGAGGTTGTCCTACTGAAGCAGTACCTTAAAGGGTCCCAGGACGAGCTCGGCCTTGCCAAGAGGCAGCTCGAGGAGAACAAAGGTAACTAGTACCTAGTCTGTGGATGTGTATAAAAAGAGTGCGATTGCAAAATGACAGGATCATCATGAATTTGCCAGGGGCCACGACCGAAGTGGTGACCCTAAAGCAAGCGCTGTCCGAGGCCGAAGATAAAGTGGCCAAGGAGCGCACCGAGCGAGAAAAACAAGAGGCTCGGGTGGGCGAGGTGCAGCAAGAGCTCCAGGCTCTCGTGACGAAGCACGAGGCGTTGGAGCTTGACTCGAAGATGCGGGAGTCTGAGCTTTCCGGGGCCCTCGAGAGCGCAAAAAGTGCCAAGGCCGAAGCCCAAAAGGCCCTCCAGGAGATCGACACAATGAAGAAGATAGTGGCGGGTAAGGCATTCTATATGTAGAGCAAGCATGTGAAAGTAAATTACCGATTACTTACCTGAATTCAGAGCTCTCCAGGAGCATTCGCAGATTTGCCCCGCAGTGTGTCAGATGCCGCGTAGTTTTACCAGGCCGAGGAGGGAAGCTCAACGGAGAAGCTGTTCTGGTCTCAGTATACTGGGACCGAACACCCGATGCCTCTGAGCGACCAACTAAAGCAGCTGGTCGAGCTGCACAAGGCGGCCGAATAGGCCATGAAGGGCCTTATAGTCCGGCTGTGGCCTGGCGACGCCCTTCTGAACAACTACTTCGGCCTGGTGAGGTGGCTTGTGGATGCCTGCCCACGGCTGGAGGTCGTCAAGCGGTCCGTCTACATCGAAAGGTGCAGTGGGCCAAGCTAGGCACCGTGAAGCTGATCAAGGAAGGACCGCCACAGGGCAAGGAGCATCGCACCCCCGAAATTTATTATGAGGGTGTCCTGAAGGGTGCCCGTCTTGTAGCGGACGAATGTTCAAAGGATGTAATATTTGAGTAAACTTTCTCGTGTGATCCTGTATGGTGAAAACTTGTTTCATATGCGCTATGCAATGCTTGTGTGAATTTAAAATATTACCTTCTGTTTGGCTGTTTATCCAATCTGAGAGATGGCTAGTCCTCGGCTTCTGCCCCCATGCCACGAGTGCTGGGGTGTTCGGGATAAACCTGAGCACTCTTGTTCCCATGTTTGGGTCCTTCGAGGGAGGTGCTCAGCACAACGAACAAGGCAACCGGACTAATAATGCTTTATCACTCTCACTTAGCCATAGAATTCTATAATTTTAAATTTCAGTGAAGCCCCTGGTATTCGGAAGGCCGAATTCGGGGCGCGATACACGCCTTTAAGCCAGACAGGGCCGACCCCTCGCTCTAAGCGGCATAAGTCTTTAGGGACTCGAAAACCTCGCCGAACAGCGACCAGTCTCTCGCCTTATCATGACAGTCAGTTTTAGCTTTCTCTACTAAGGTGCTAAGCCCAGCAGAACCGGGGCACAATTGCAGTAGTTCTCCTAGCGCTGCCTTAGCCGATAGAGCGGAACATAAGGTACCAAAACATAGGAGCCGGGCAAACCCAACATTTGACCAAAGACATGATTCGGAGATGATGCATATAATGCTATAAGTTCGGGGTGCCGCACTTGTGAAAGTGTTCGGACTTTTCACACCATATTGTGGGGTACGTAAGTCCCTGGTGTATTGGTCATACCAAAGTGTGCGGTTGCAAGGCGTCGTTAATGAACACACATATATATAACAAGAATGCAATAATAGTCGTGATGTTATGCATTGTTTATTCAAAAAGGTGCATTTAAAGCAGAATGATACAGATGGTGCGATAAGCAAAGCGTAGGACTATGTCCCTTCAAAGGGAAAGCTGAGGAACAATATTAAATCAAATATTTCACTCGTTATTGTAATCCACCTGGGAATTCTGTGGTGTAACATAGCTTTCTGCCTCCTTGGTTGCTGCATCATGTGTTCGACGATAGTGCTGCCGGACAGGGTTTCCAGAGATTAAGGTCCTGAAAAAGGGAAAAATAACCAAACGGGAAGCCCCTAGTGCGGTTTAAGCCGCGTCTTGGTGCGTGCCGCAGTGTGTCCCCCCTCCCCACCTGTGCCCATGGTATTTTTAATGCGTAATTATGTATGCGTGGCACGAGTTTCGCCGTTCGTCTAGGACTGGGGTGGGGCCGCATTGCTACGTGAGCTCAGATCGCGCCAGGCGGTCTAGTTGCCGATTGCTCCGAGCGCGGTTGAAGGTGTGCGGGTCTTGAAACGCCGAACTGGTGGATTGCCTTGAGAGGTTGTTTTGCGCTTCTGCTGCGAGGGTCGCGGTGTGCTCCTCCATTCGCAGAGAGCGCTCTCTGTTTCCATTGACTGTAATAACCCCGCGAGGTCCTGGCATCTTGAGCTTGAGGTATGCATAATGCGGTACCGCATTGAATCTCGCAAATGCGGTTCGCCTGAGCAGTGCATGATAACCACTGCGGAACGAGACTATATCGAAGATTAACTCTTCGCTTCGGAAGTTGTCCGGGGATCCGAAGACCACTTCTAGTGTAATTGAGCCTGTGCAATGGGCCTCTACGCCTGGAATGACGCCCTTAAAGGTCGTTTTTGTGGGTTTGATCCTAGAGGGGTCTATACCCATTTTGCGCACTGTGTCCTGATAAAGCAGGTTCAGGCTGCTGCCGCCATCCATAAGGACTCGAGTGAGGTGAAATCCATCAATGATTGGGTCCAGAACCAGTGTGGAAAATCTACCATGACGGATACTAGTGGGATGGTCCCTGTGATCGAAAGTGATCGGATAGGAGGACCATGGGTTGAACTTTGGGGCGACTGGCTCCAACGCATATACTTCCCTGAGCGCACGCTTCCGCTCCCTCTTGGGGATGTGGGTAGCGTATATCATGTTCACCATCCGCACTTGTGGGGGAAACCTCTTCTATCCTCCGGTGTGTGGCTGCCGGGGCTCCTCCTCGTCATCGCTATGTGGCCCCTTGTCCTTGTTTTCGGCAATTTACTTGCCGGCCTGCTTGAACACCCAACAATCCCTATTGGTGTGATTGGCTGGCTTTTCTGGGGTGCCGTGTATTTGACACGAGCGATCGAGTATACGGTCCAAGCTGGACGGACCCGGCGTACTTTGTTTGAATGGCTTTTTCCGCTGACCGGGTTTAGAGCCTTTGAATCCGACATTGACTGCCGTATCATCGTTATTATCGCTGTTAATGCGGCGCTTATGTTTGTTGCGACGTGACCTGCTATTGCCATCCTTGGTATCCGAAGTACCATGGTTCTTTGATATGTTATTACCGCGAGCCAGCCAGCTGTCTTCTCCCACAAAAAAGCGGGTCATGAGTGTCGTGAGGGCTGCCATAGATTTCGACTTTTCCTGACCAAGGTGCCGGGCTAGCCATTCGTCCCGGATGTTGTGTTTGAAAGCCGCTAGGGCCTCTACATCCGGACAGTCAACGATTTGATTTTTCTTTGTTAGGAACCGAGTCCAGAATTGCCTGGCCGATTCTTCTGGCTGCTGAATTATGTGGCTCAAGTCATCGGCATCTGGTGGTCGCACATAAGTGCCCTGAAAGTTGTCGAGGAATGCGGCTTCCAGATCTTCCCAACATCTAATGGACTCTGCTAGCAAGCTGTTAAGCCAATGCCGCGCTGGTCCCTTGAGCTTTAGTGGGAGGTATTTTATGGCGTGTAAGTCATCACCGCGGTCCATGTGGATGTGGAGGAGGAAATCCTCGATCCATACCGCGGGATGTGTTGTGCCGTCGTATGATTCAATATTCACAGGTTTGAAACCTTATGGGATTTGATGATCCATTACTTTGTCTGTGAAGCATAAGGGGTGTGCCGCTCCTCTGTATTGGGCTATATCGCGACGCAGCTCAAATGGGTCTTGCCCGCTGTGTTCGGCCTGACCGGATTTACTTTTACTGTATCCGGCGTGACGTTTATCGTCTCGCATAGTGGCGCGCCCTCGTGATCCGTAGATCGATCTTGCATGCTTTGCTTTGTCCTCCAATATGTCTCGCAGGTCTGGCGTATCTCCCCATGCCTTTTTATTTGAATGGCGTCGGGGTGCTCACTGAGTTTTTGGCTGGAATGCCTCTCTATCGCGGCCACGAGGTGGCCGATCAGCTGCGTCATACGCTTCTTCCTCCAGTCGGGGAAGCAACCTGCATTTTGGGTAACTCTTGGAGGGGCGCTCGAGTTTATTTTCCTCGGCCACGAGGACTTCAATCCATCTGTCAACTAGCAGATCTTGATCAGCTTGAAGTTACTGCTGCTTTTTCTTAAGGCTATTTGCCATGGCTATAAGCCGGCGTTTGAAGCGCTCTTGTTCGACAGGATCCTCTGGCACGGCGAATTTGTTGTCGCCGAGGCTTGCCTCGTCTTCAGAGGGGGGCATGTAATTATCATCCTCCGCCTCTCCATCTGCCGCTCTCTCAGGAGGGCTGGCTCTTCCATCCTCCTGCTCTAAATCTTGTTGGAGGGGATTGTTGTTGTCTTCGGCACTATCCGGAGTGTTATTATCTCCTGTGCCGGTATACCCACTTTTGCTTTGGCGGGACTTAGAGCGGCGCTGTTGACGTCGGCGCTTGGGTTGCTTCTTGGAGGGGTCATCCTCCGCTATCTCGTTGCCATTGCCTTCTTTTAGTGTATGCACCATGTATATATCGTATGATGAGGTGGCTGTCCAGTGCCCTGTGGGAAGTGGTTCCTCTTCGTCTCCCGCATCGTCATCCACACCGTCGATGTCTTCGGAGTCGAAGTGGAGCATGTCGGTTAAGTCATCGAAAGTGGCTACTAAGTGGGTAGTGGTGGGCCGCTAATTTCTTCGTCGTCCGCATCCCAGTCCTGCCGGACATAGTTCGGCCAGGATCCTCCTGACAAGGAGAGAGACCTTAATGAGTTCAGTATGTCACCAAAGGGCGAGTGCTGAAAAATATCCGCGGAGGTAAACTCCATGATCGGCGCCCAATCGGATTCGATAGGAACGGGCACGGGGGGTTCGGAGTCCGTGGCCGGAGAGGGATCCGGCAGTTTATCAACACGGCTCTCGTGCAAGCTAAGGTCGATGTTTGGCTCGATCGCCGCTGAGGGTAAGGCCTCCGTGGCGGGGTCCATCCACCCATCCATGGACGGCGCAACTGGCTCCGAGTTGAGGGTCGGAGCGGCTGCCTGTGCGATCTCCTGAACACTGTCCGATGGTAGAGCTAAATCGTACTCATCGTGACCGTGTGACGCACAAGGCAGAGGCTCGAATCCGTCGAAGATCAAGTCTCCACCGGTACTTTCAATCTGCTCCAGATGGCCAAGCGAATTGGACCACAGTGCAAAGCCGCCGAATATGAAGATTTGTCCGGGGAGAAAAGTCTCACCCTGGACTGCATTGCTATCGATGATAGTAGGAGCCATCAAGCCTAACGGCGACGACACAGAGGAACTCTCAATGAAAGCACCAATGTCGGTGTCAAAACCGGCGGATCTCGGGTAGGGGGTCCCGAACTGTGCGTCTAAGGCGAATGGTAACAGGAGGCAGCGGACACAATGTTTTACCCAGGTTCGGGCCCTCTTGATGGAGGTAAAACCCTATGTCCTACTTGATTAATATTGATGATGTGGGTAGTACAAGAGTAGATCTACCATGAGATCAGAGAGGCTAAACCCTAGAAGCTAGCCTATGGTATGATTGTATATGTTGTCCTACGGACTAAAATCCTCCGGTTTATATAGACACTGGAGGGGTTAGGGTTACACAAGGTCGGTTACAAAGGAGGAGATACACATATCCATATTGCCTAGCTTGCCTTCTACGCCAAGTAGAGTCCCATCCGGACACGAGACGAAGTCTTGAATCCTGTATCTTCATAGTCTAACAGTCCGGCCAATGGAGATAGTCCGGCTGTCCGGAGACCCCCTAATCCAGGACTCCCATAGGAGGTCTTGGCGCGGGGCTCCAGCGACGCAGTGTCTGGCAGGGCCCCGTCGGCAGCCTCCAGCGAAGGAGTCGAGTGGTGGCGGGGCGACGTCGGCACTGGAGGGACGGGGAAAGGGAGCAAGGCGGCGGAGTGGGAGGTGCTGGCGTGGGGAGCTCCTCTCCCTATGCGATGCGTGCGGCGGCGCTAGGAGAATGAGAGGGAGAGGGTCGAGGGAATCGGGCAGGAGAGACAGGGGATCGAGCGGATGAGGCGCTGCGAGGGAGATGGGGGCGTTGGAGAGAGCGAGAGGAGGGAGGAGCGGCGCGCGTGGGAATGACCGAACGAGGAGGGGATCAACCAGGAGAGGGTTAGGGTTAGGAGCGGTTGGGCCTTGGCCTCGGCTGCTGGGCTGTAGGAGGCCCAAGTGGGCTACGGGGATGTATAGGTCTAGCTGGATTTTCCCCTCCATTTTCTATTTCTCATAAGAATAAGAAAAAGACACAAGAGATAAAAGAAATGAACAGAGGAGTAGAAAAGGAGTTTGGCAGGGCGAAAAATCTTTCTGGATTCACAAAAATGTGCACGGTCCAAGAAAAATAGGAGTGGACATGATTGCAAGAATTAAATTCAAAGTTATTTGAATTTACATAAAAAGGTTTGAACAAGGACTAGGAATTAAACGTGTCCAAAAATGTTAAGATTTTCGGAGGAGCCTCAATAAATGGAGAAGGAATTGTCAGCAAGGTTTGGGGATCAACTCGAAGCAGAAAAGGCATGGGGTTATTTTTGCAAGTGTGTTGTGATAAATTCCAAATTAAAGGAATATTTAATGTAGCTCCCTAATATTTGGAGGATATGTTATAAACAGAATCACAATGTGAATTCCCTCGGTTTAAATGGACTGAATATCCATGCAATTTATTTAGTTGAGTTTAAAAATGGGTTGCATGATGACATGATGCAATGCACATGATGCAAGGATGAATGCAACGAACCAAACAAATCACACGACGAATCTCGGAAAACAAGGAAGGCATCTGGAGCGCCGGTCTTGGGGCGTCACAACACTCCACCACTACGAGAGGATCTCGTCCCGAGATCTAAGGATGTCACTGGAGAGAAACAAAGAGGAAGAGAAGAGGTAAAACTAAGCTGCTTCTTGGACAAACGAGTGAAACCACGAGCCTTGAGAGGTTGAACAAATTGAAAGAAAGAATACAACGAAGATGAACAAAGTTGCAAACACTCCGTTAGAAAAGAGGAACAAGGAACCTTACTAGAGCCTTGTAGATTGAAAGACAAAAAAAAGGGTTGCAATGGACAAGAAGTACATTCAAGCACTCCGGTTGAAATGAGATGAACAAGGAACGATAAAGATCAATTACGAAAACACTCCGGTTGGAAATGGAAGGCATAGAATACAAACTTGGCAAAATGAAAGCACTTGGATGAGACTCCGGTTAGACGAATGATAGCCACAACACTCCGGTTAGCACAAGATAGAGGAGGAAAAAGAATGATATAATTTGGGCAGCACTCCGACTGTAAATGGAAAGAATTGAACATGAACTTGACAAGATGAGGTGATACTTGATGAAATCAACAACACACTGCCTCCGGAACTATTGAAAGAATGGCACAATGGGTAAGAAAGATTTCAGACAGCACTCCGGTTGAGAAGGGAGGTAAAACTTGACAAGATGAGAGAACTTGAATGAAGGACACGACACTCCATTTGAATGGATAAGCAAAAGGAAAGAACATGATCTTTGGCTAAAATGTGGATGATGGATGAAGAGAGCAACATCACTATGCCTCTGGAATGAAAGAATAGAAGTTGAATCGTTGGCAAGGAAAGAATTGAGAAGAAAATGACAACTTCTACCACAAATGAGCTTGGAAAACACCCTTCCAAGAAGGTTATAACAGAGTTGTTAGAAAACCACCAACAGAAAGAACAAGCCTGTAGTGGACTTATGGAGAACATCTCAAAACTATGAGGTGAAATTCTGCCACTACAGACACAACAGATTGGATTGATATCAACAAGGAGACGAGAAGCTTATTTCACTGGGATAGGAAGGAGAAGATTGGATCATTGATAAGCATCACAATAGCAACATTCCCAATGGAAGGCTTTTAGTGAAATCTAAACCAAGATACTCCAACGAAGTAATTGATGGATTTAATTATCTCATTCCTGACAACTGTTGAATCACGACATACGAAGAGAAATTGTCAAGAGTGACAAAACACCACCTCAAAAGATGAGATATGAAAGAATTGCACTTCGGAATGCAAGATGAAGAATGCTTGAACTCCTCAAAACAAGACATGTGTTGAACACCATGTTTATTTTTAGTATAGCTTGGCAGATCAAAACTTTGAGAGAAATCTTGAAGAACGATCGAAGATTGAAAATAATCCTTGTCGAGCCACCATGTAGAGCCTCCATGAAGAACTCCGGTGATAAAAGGATGACGAAAGAAAGAGAAGTTGAAAACACAAGGTGAGGCCTTGCAATGATTTAGATGGAGCTTCGCGATGAGATAAAGCAGGAAACTTGAAACTCCAGAAAAGAAAAGATGAAGCAACTTGGCATCGAGAATTTATTCGTCATGAACAAACTCCGGAAGAATGCATCCATCATTTGGATGAAGCAAGAATAAGAATTATGTTATGCGTATCCTTCACCAATTTAAATTGATGACAAGCAACGGACTTGGCATACTACTTATTCTCATAGAAAAAAAGATTAAGAGAGATATAGCGCAAACTTGAGAAGGTCTTCAACGATCCACCGGTAGGATTGGAAAGAACGAATGAATTGATATGATAAATGAAGGAAGAAGAATCTTTGAAGAACCACCGTAAGAATTGAAAATGAAAATAGCAAAGGCACAATTCACCGGGAAGAATTGGAAAAATGAAAGAAGATACTTGAGGGGATTTAGATACATGAGAACGGAGAGATCATGAAGATATTTGAACGATTCACCAGTAATATTGGAAAGAACAAATAAATCTTTTGAAATGATGGCCTCCGGAGAATCAAACTGAAAAGACTCATGAATTGCTCCGGATGGGTGAATAGAATTCTCACAATGGAAAACAATTATGAGAGGATGGCATAATGCTAGAACCACGAATCTTTGATAGAACAGAACAAGATTTAAGGGAAAACTCTTCTTCGGTCTTCAAAATCCGAGAATGACGACGAGAAACACCACCATGAATTATTGAGATACTTCGGGAGAATGAATAATGAAGGAGTTGATCCAACAATGAAAAGAATTTGAAAGATCTTGGAGGAAGACATATGACTGATGATAATTCATTCTTACGTCAAACTTTAAAAGATTTGAGAATAGCTCCGGGAAAAATTAGAAGAGTCAGGTAAGATCCTGGGAAAAGACCTGTGGGTTAGGGCCCACTCAAAAGAAAAACTGTTGAAATGATTTAAAAGAGAGATTGCACCAGTTAAATTAAATGGCTTGTATGAGATAACAACCTCGAAATAACTTGAATGGATTGAGAACGGAAACGTGAATCTACTGAGATATCTTCGGCACTCCGGAACAATTGAATAGCGAGAAGTGAATGATTAAGAGGTGCGCTGGCATGAGAAAGCATTTGAAATGAGGAAAAGATATGATCGACAAAGCTTGAATTTAATCCACCAAAGAAGAAAAAGAATTAAGAATGATGAACTTGAGGCTCCATTAGTATCTTCTCGAGAATCGCCGGTTAAGAACATTGAAGGAAAAGAATGAAGAAAGTACACATGAATAAAATTGATACTTGATTAATACATCTGATTCCTTGAAGGAAAGGGGTTGGGAGGGCGGGAAAAAAGGTAACTTGGGACGGATGAAACAAACACTATTGAGAAAACTTAGAGTTGATTTTGCAGATGTCGAAAATGATCGGATCCACAGAAACATGTCGGTTGAAAATAATAATTGACAAGACAATCTCGATTATCATGAAGGATTAGTATTCACATAGAAATGTGAGAACACCGCTTAGGAAAAGGTATGGATTCCACATTTGACTTTGAAGCAACTCGAATACCACAACTGAAAACAAAACAAAGGATTGGCTTGCATCATAAGCCAAAAACAAACATATGATAGACCCCATATCATATCATGTGTCTGTTGGAAAGATATCCTACGTGATACTTGAATTCCCACTTATAAACTCCCAAAACTTTCTGGTTATGCAAACAGGTATTGGGGATACAGGGGAAGCATAATATCTCACCCAAACTAAAAATTCCTACATCCAGCTGTATCCATCCTTCAACACATAACCAAGAAACCTTCGGAAATCATTTACCTCAACCTTCGAAAAGCATCCGTTATACGAATTATGGCAATACTCCCGAACTCCCGCCCCAGTACTGGGTGGCGTCGAGGTTATCTCACCAACAACTACATAAAAGAGATTTTCGATGTCGGCGAGCTCAGGTATTCCAGAACTACAACGATAAAATTGTGACGACAACACCTCGGAGCTCAACTCCTCGGGACACTGCCACAACCCCTAAATGTCAGGAGGCACCAAGAACAATGTTCTCGTCACAAAACCATCGGAATGATTCCAAGATACCCGCGTGATCCTAATTTTTTCATGAAATTTGAGGAGAGAATAGTCAAAACTCTACGTCGGGAGGCCTCACCAGAGCGACGAAGGGACTGAGGAGTAAAAATAATCCTACTCTCCGATATATATAAAATCCTAAGACTCAAAACATTTTGTTCTAGACTCAACAATGTCAGCGATTCAATCAAGCAGGGGGCTCCTAAGTCGGGGATGGCTCTGATTACCAACTTGTAACACCCACGATGCGGCTATATCTCCCACGTGTTGGGGCACGACTTAGTGGCATAGCCGCATGGTAGGTTTGTCGCAAGAGGGTAATCTTCACACAATCCCATGTACTGAATAAGAAAGGGATAAAGAGTTGGCTTACAATCGCCACTTCACACAATACAAGTTAAACATACATCATCCAGAATACAAACAAAGGTCTGACTACGGAACCAAAATAAAAGAAGACAACCCCAAATGGTAGATCCCTGATCGTCCCAACTGGGCTCCACTACTGATCAACAGGAAACGAAACAAAACAACGATCAAGATCTTCATCGAGCTCCCACTTGAGCTTGGTTCGTCACCTGCTCTGGTATCATCGGCACCTGAAACTATTTGGAAGTATCTGTGAGCCACGAGGACTCAGCAATCTCACACCCGCGAGATCAAGACTATTTAAGCTTATGGGTAGGATAGGGTAATGAGGTGGAGATGCAGCACGCACTAAGCATATATGGTGGCTAACATACACAAATGAGAGCGAGAAGAGAAGCCACGCAGCAATCGTGAACTAGAAGTGATCAAGAAGTGATCCTTAATCTACTTACGTTCAAGCATAACACAAGAACCATGTTCACTTCCCGGACTCCGCCGAGAAGAGACCATCATGGCTACACATGCGGTTGATGCCTTTTAATTAAGTGTCAAGTTCTCTACAACCGGACATTAAAAAATTCCCATCTGCCACATAACTGCAGACATGACTTTCGAAAGTTCAAAACCCTGCAGGGGTATCCCAACTTAGCCCATCACAAGCTCTCATGGTCAATGAAGGATATTCCTTCTCCCGGGAAGACCCGGTCAGTCTCGGAATCCCGGTTACAAGACATTTTGACAATGGTAAAACAAGACCAGGAAGACCGCCCGATGCGCTGACATCACGATAGGAGCTGCACATATCTCTTTCTCAGGGCAACACCGGATGAACACTACGTACAGCTAAAACCAGCCCTCAAGTTTCCCTAAGGTGGCGCCGCAAGTGGCTCTGGTTCGGACCAACGCTTAGAGAAGCACTGGCCCCGGGGGGGGGGTTAAAATAAAGATGACCCTCGAGAGCGTGACTCCCAAGGGAAATGTAGGTGGTGGTGAGGCAAATGGTAAAACCATGGTTGGGCCTTGCTGGAGGAGTTTTATTCAAAGCGAACTGCCAAGGGGTTCCCATAACACCCAACCGCGTAAGGAACACAAAATCAAGGAACATAACATAGGTATGACGAAAACTTGGGCGGCAAGAGTGGAACAAAACACCAGGCATAAGGCCGAGCCTTCCACCCTTTACCAAGTATATAGATGCATTAATTAAATAAGAGATATTGTGATATCCCAAACATATCCATGTTCCAACATGGAACAAACTTCAGCTTCACGTGCAACTAGCAACGCTATAAGAGGGGCTGAGCAAAAGCGGTAACTTAGCCAAACAACGGTTTGCTAGGAAGGAGGGTTAGAGGCTTGACATGGCAACATGGGAGGCATTATATAACAAGTGGTAGGTAGCGCGACATAGTGATAGAGCGAACAACTAGCAAGCAAAGATAGAAGTGATTTCGAGCGTATGGTCATCTTGCCTGAGATCCCGCAAGGAAGAAGAACGAGTCCATGAAGAAGACAAATGGATGTAGTCGAACGAATCCTCACAAACGCGACATTATCGGAACTAACCCGCAGAAGCAACACCGGAAAGAAGCAAACCACATGGTAAACAACCATCACATAATCATGGCATGATGCACAACCAAGTATGATGCATGTCCGGTTTAATGAGGCATGGCATGGCAAAGTGCACAAACAATACTACAAATTAAGTGGATCTCAATATGCAACGAGTTGCATATTGACGGAACTTCACAACAATTATTTAGTTCGCTCTTGGTTATGTACCCAACAATATTAAATGTTATTAAACATGGCAAGAGGTGAAGAGCAACAAAACTACCTATCTAGGCAAGATTAAATGAGGCCGAAAATAACAAACAACAATTCCGGTAAATCCTCATGTGCATTAGCAATTTAAAGCAACAATTTTTAAAATTTTAAATGTTATTAACATGATGCGAATGACATGTTCAAGTTTATGCATTTTTTATGAAAATGTTGATATGAGCATGATATGGAGCATTTGTCATCGTGGCGGAAACAAAAGGGGTGCCTCGGTAATGGTAACGAAAACGGTGCCATGGCAACATTCCGGTTCCGGTAACTCGATTGAGATACCGAGGCAAAAGAAGATGTGACAGGAGCGTGTCATGCGAGGATGGTGGGGTGCTCCCGGTAACCGGGTTCCCCCGGGTTAGTGGCATGGAAACGAGTGACAATACGGACAAGGTGCAGACAAAGGGTGCATCTCATACAACACAAGCATTCATTCTCGGACGGTCGTCTCGGCGGTTATACCTTTGAAGCGTGCGTTTTCGAGGCGGTTCGAGTTCAGAGTGGAAGTAGACGTTCTCGCTATGTAGTGGAAGTAGTCGTACACGGTAGTCATGGGAGTAGTGGAGCACGTTCGTTTTAGAGAGGTACTTGACGCATCTGAGGTTTCCGGAGGCGACAGCTGTGATATATGTCATCGGTAGTCGAACTTGATGATCCGGAGAGGGTACTTGCCGGATCTACAACACTATAACCATTCGTGGCAGAGAACTTGATGTTCACGGGTCTTCCAAACACGGCGTGGTACTTGGCGAAGTGCATGTCAACGGTTGTCGAACTTGACGTTTTTGGTCCATGGGTCTTCGGCGTCGGTAGTTGTTCTTGGTGTCGGGCGTCGAGGTACTTGGCGTTCATGGGATTCCGAAGATGGCAGTAGAGGTACTTGACGCAAAACTTTGTAGTCGTTCGGGCACCTGCGGTCTTGCCGGTCTTGACAGTCCAACACGAAGCCACGGAGAAGCACGGGTCATAGGCGGCTTGAATAGGGGCCACCCGAACTCGGTGGGAGGTAGAGGCAGGGGCTCGTCCTCGTGTAGAAGCAAAGAAGAGGAGGCGAGCAGGGACTCGGCGCGGCGGCAAGTGCTTGCAGGGGAGGTCCAGGACAAGCAGAACGCGGATGAGGAGGCAAAAAGGCGCTGCGGTGGCCTGCTGGTCTTGGACGGCGATGGCGCACGGGAGAAGGAGAAGGGCAGCAGCGGGCAATGACAACCATGGGAGGCGCCCTTGGTGCGCCCGTGGCATCGAGCACGGGAGGAGATGCGGGTCGTCCTCCTCGCCCTAGACAAGACGAGGCAGGGGAGGTCTTGGCGCGGGGCTCCGGCAACATAGTGTTTGGTAGGGCCCCGTCGGCAGCCTCCGGCGAAGGAGCCGAATGGTGGTGGGACGACGTCAGCACTGGAGGGACGGGGAAAGGGAGCGAGGCGGCGGAGTGGGAGGTGCTGGCGTGGGGAGCTCCTCTCCCTGTGCGATGCGTGCGACGGTGCTAGGAGAACGAGAGGGAGAAGGTCGAGGGAATCGGGCAGGAGAGACAAGGGATCGAGCGGATGGGGCGCTGTGAGGGAGATGGGGGCGTTGCGGGAAGGAGAGAGCGAGAGGAGGGAGGAGCGGCGCGCGTGGGAACGACCGAACGAGGAGGGGATCGACCAGGAGAGGGTTAGGGTTAGGAGCGGTTGGGCCTTGGCCTCGGCTGCTGGGCTGTAGGAGACCCAAGTGGGCTACGGGGATGGATGGGTCTAGCTGGATTTTCCCCTCCGTTTTCTATTTCTCGATTGTTTATTATGAAGACTATATGTGGCAATTTCTATCCATTGATTCAACTTGTCTATCAAGATTCTAACGGATGTCACCCTCTTTAGGATGGCTCCTCCAACGCGTCTGAATCCGGACCGCAATGATGGGGATTAGTCGAACCCTCCGCCACCACCTCCACCTCCGGAGGCATGGCAAGTTGTCATGGTAGCCACCAACACCAACACTCAGATGCTTTTGCAACTCTTGCAAGAGCGCAACCAAGGTCAAGGCAACCAAGGAAATCAAGGCCAGGGGAGTTTCAACAATCAGCCTCAGTTTGCTACCCTCAACCAGTTCCTCGCAAACCAGCCAAAGTCTTTCAGCAACTGTGTCGAGGCCACAGACGCTGATGATTGGCTCGTGGGCATCTGCAAGCATTTTGAATGTAGCAATGTCAGGCTTGAGGACTTTGTCAAGTTTGCTTCGTTTGAACTCAAGGACCAAGCTGCTGAGTGGTATCAACAATACAGAGATTCCAGAGGAGGTTGTGTGATTACCTGGGATGATTTCCGCCAAGACTTCAAAGCTCATCATATTCCACCAAGTGTTGCTGAGAGCAAGCGTGAGGAGTTCCGCAATCTCAAGCAAGGCAGCATGTCCATGTATCAATACAATATCCAGTTTCAGAATCTTGCTCGCTTCGCTAAACAAGACGTTCCTGATGAAAAGAGTATGATCTATCAATTTAGAGGTGGCCTCAGAGAAGATCTGCAGTTAGCTCTCGTGCTTCTTGAGCCGACTAAGTTCGATCAATTCTATAACATGGCACTCAAGCAAGAAGCTGCTCAACTCAAGTGTGAGGCTTCTAAGAAGAGAGTCAGGGATGCAGTTCAGTCTTCTTCGTCATCACAAGTGGCAGCTAAGCAACAGAAGTTCTGGCTTCCGCCTCCTCCTCCATTTCGCCAGCCCTACCAGTAGAAGAGCAAAGGTGCCAATGGATCTTCCCACCCTCCCAACGCAGGCTATAAGAAGAAAGCTCAGTCTCAAGCTCCAAGGTCAAGTGCTCCTTTTCATCATCCGCTCTCAGAGGTGACTTGCAACAAGTGTCAGCAGAAAGGAAACTATGCAAACAAGTGCTTCTTCTTCGCGAGCGTGTGCAAGTTCCTCATGCCAGCATGACCAAGTCGTCGATGTCATAGCCAGCCTTCTGAAGCTTTTGCAAGTAGACATGTAGCAGGTTGTGGTCCTGTAGAGAAATCAACAATGTACAAATCTCCTCTCCTAAAGCCTTCAAAGACTTTGGAATTGTCAGCTTCCAAGATCACAACACAACGATACTTGCCAAAGACAACAACCATATCAAGATCACAAAGCATTGAGACAAACATGAGGTTGAACCCTAAGGACTCGACAAGCATGACTTTGTCCATGTGTCGATCCTTTGAGATTGCAACTTTACCTAGGCCCAATACCTTGCTTTTGCCTTTGTCAGCATATGTGATATGCTTCAGATGTGATGGAGATAAAGCAGAGTCCATCAATAAGCTCCTGTCACCAGCCATGTGATTCGTACATCCACTATCAAGGACCCACTCAGTGGCTTTGGGTTGATCATCCTGCAAATGAATTAGTGCAGCTTACGAACTCATATACTTCATCAGTGAAGAATATGTCATAAAATTCATCAGATCAGTTCCGTCAAGCGATAGAACAAGTAAAGTAATGTGAGGAGTTGATAAATGAAAATTCATTCCTTCACGATTAGCTTGCATCCTTTCAAGCATATTCAGGTCTCCAGCAAATTCTTCATACCTTTAGGTTCGTCTGGAGACCTGACCCTGCATAAGAGATTAGTTCTTTTTCTTCACCACCCACATCTGAAGGGGCGACAAAGAGTTCATTATTCTGCGAGCTCCATAAGAGAAAGGTGGCATAGACGCCAATCCACTTCATTTCACATAAGAGGGGTTAGGGTAAGCATATGAGTAAGCAGAGAAATTCTTCGAGAATTTATGAACATAATGATTTGAAGAATAATGCACATATGCATAACCCTTAGCCTTTCCCTGCGAAACGGATATGTTAGCATGATGATGTTCACATGAGGACTTTGATTCATGTGAAGACTTTGGTCCATATGAAGAATTTGATCTGGGATTCCTATTCTTCACAGGTGGTGTCATGATGACATTCACCTGAAGACTTTCAAGGCACCTTTTGGGAACCCAATTTTTCTTCATAGGTGGACCATTCCTGCAGTTAGTGCCAACATATCTAGCAAATACTTCACCATTCTGATTTTTGAACAGATTATAATTGGAGTCAAATAACTCATTAGAAGAATATGAAGATTCACATGTAAAGCCAGATAAAGTAGATGGATCCACTGAAGGTCCCTTTGCAGCAACCCATGAGGTTTTTGGATACTACTCAGGTTTCTAGTAGGTGCCATCAGCATTAAGTTTCCTCTCAATGGCAATACCCTTTTTCCTAGGGTTCTTGTTGAGGATCTGCTTCTTAAGCACATCACAAAGAGCCTGATGCCCTTTGAGGCTTTTGTAGATGCCTGTCACATACAATTCCTTCAGCCCTGCATGGTCAGTGATACTAGAAGCATCCTTAGATGAGGAATTAGTGACAGCATAGTCAGATGAAGAATTTGCAGCAATAGAAACATTTGAACTTTCAAGTGAAGAATTAGAGATTCGCGTTCAATGCACTTCAAACATGGAGGATTAAATTCTTTTATTGAGTAAGTAATGAATCATGCTCCTTCTAAAGATCTTCATAACTCACTCTTAACTTCTCAAGATCTTGCTTTCTTTGAAGAAATACATAATCTGAAGTGTTCATATATATATATGAGAGTGTTATGATGACTCTGAAGATTATCAAACTTAGTCTGAAGTCTGTGAAGACTTTCAACCAAAGCTTTCAACTGATTCATTTCTTCACCCAACATATCATCGCTCTCATCCAGCATGTTTTGAACTTTTTCCAAAACTCTTTGTTGTTTAGTGGCAAGGGAAGCAAGTTTGGTATAGCTGGGTCCAAATTCATCACCAGATGCATCATCACTAGACTCAGATAGATAACATTCAGTTACCTTGGCACCTTTTGCCATTAGACATGGCGAAGAGGATGATGATTCCGGATTGAAGGTCATATCCTTTCGCGATTCCATGAATTCCCCAAACCAGGGATCATGATGAGTTCGATGACCTTCATAGACCTTAGATAGACGGTCCCAGATGACATGTCAAAGATGCATAACATTCCTAAACTGATTTTGCGACAAGCCGGAGCAGATGACGTCTTTCGCCGTGAGGTTAAGTAGAGTGTACTTGCGAATATCATCATCCTCCGCCATCTTGCATAGGTCAGTAAGACCAATCGCAGTGACGGTCCAAAGTTCATTGTTCATCGCCGTTTGGCGCTTCTTCATCATGGCCTTCCACTTGGGACAATCATGACCGTCAAAGATGGGGCATGTCACTGTCTTCATTCCCGCGGTCGACATAACTAAAACTCTAGGTAGTTAAACCAATATCACACAGAACAAGGGAGTACCTAGCTCTGATACCAATTGAAAGTGCATTAAGTCGACTAGAGGGGGTGAATAGGTGATTTTTATAAATTCTTCACTGAGGAATTTCAGGGTGAGGAAATTCCTAAGCGAAGAAGTTCTTACAGCGGAATAAGTACTCAGATGCAGGCATGACATAACATAAGCATGGACATCATGATGAATTGGAAACACAACACAGAGTACAGAAAGCGTAAGGATAGGATAAAACAGAATGAAGACAAACATACTGAAGAAATTGAACTGAGGAAATTGAGAACATCTTCAGTCAAAGTCTTCAAACATATATGAACAGGTACACAACACAGTAATGAAAAAATGAAAGTGTTGATGAAATAGAACCAGTTAGCTTGGTGAAGACAATGATTTGGTAGACCAGTTCCAACTGCTGTGACAGTTGTACATCTGGTTAGAGCGGCTAGGTATTTAAACATGAGGACACACAGTCCCGGACACACAGTCCTCACTGTATTCTCCTTGAACTAAGGTCACACAGACCTCGTCCAATCACTCGTGGTAAGTCTTCAGGTGACTTCCAAACATTCACAAACTCGGTCACTCGGTGATCCACAATTTCCTCTTGGATGCTCTAGACCATGACGCCTAATCGTCCGGAGAATGCATAGTCCTCAAAGGTAACAAGTGCCGGTTCCACACAGGAACAATCTCTTCAGTGATCCTCAATCACTTTGGGTTTATAGGTGTTTGGTTTGGGGTTTTGGGTTTTTCCTCACTTGATGATTTTCACTCAAAGTCCTCGGAGGATGGGATGCTCTCAATGGAAAGTGTTAGTTTCTCGCGGAGCAGCCAACCAGATAGTGGTTGTAGGGGCGGCTATTTATATCCTAGGGAGCAGCCCGACATGATAAGACATAAATGCCCCTCAATGATATAACTGTTAGGTGGATAAGATATTTTGGGACAGCTGGCGCATAGCACAGCAACAGTCGGAAATTTGAGGTTCGAATTCCTCAGGGCTATCATGTTCCTCACTTGTAGGCAATCCGCACTGGCGAATTCCTAACTCCTAGGTCAGATCAAATTCCTGAGAGACCAGAAGAACTTCGTCGTCTGCTACTGAAGAAATTGACTGAACTGTATGAGATTTCCAATGGCTTCACTCAAAGGTATTGGTAGGTGTAGGATTTTGAGTTGAGCATCACCTGGAAACCTTTTCCTTAGTTTTACCTCGACCCCCTTTAATAGTACGGTGTTTCCTGTGACTCAAGAAAGATAAAATAAAATTATGAAAACAAAAGTCTTCACGCTTCATGTTCCTCGCATGAATATCAAGTCTTCACGATCACACAAATTTCTTCACTTTCAAAGTCTTCGGAATGTCTTTAGAGATCCAAAGTCTTCAGTTGAAGTCATCCATTTTAGGGGTCGACTTTCTCTGTAAATATCAAACTCCTCATAGACTTATAGACCCGTGTACACTCACAAACTCATTAGTCCCTTAACCTATAAGTTTTCAATACACCAAAATCACTATGGGGCACTAGATGCACTTACAATGACATCTACTTGACACAAGCTGCATCTACTGTCTCTCTGATTTATCTTTTGAAAAAGAATTTAACTCTTAATTGACCCAAACTACAATTCATAGAGAGATAATTTAACTCTTAATTGACCACTAAACAAAATTTGATAACAAAACTGAGATAGCCTAGGTTGTTATGGAGTTGTGAACTTAGCTGTAGGTAGAAGGTTCGAACCCCATCTTGTTTTTTTGAGAAATTGAACAGAAATAGGAAAAAGGAAACATATGTTGTATACTTTTTTGAGATATTGAACAGAAATAGAAAAAAAGGAAACATATGCGCGTAATGAGAAATTAGTGGTTGAAAAAAGGGCAGAAAAGAAAAATGAGAAATTGAATTGAAAAGGAGGGAAACGGGCATAACAATTTCCTTTTTCACTCGCATATAGTATAGATGAAAGTTCAAATAAAACACTTGGTTTAGAAAAGAGATCAATGAAGTGTTGGCGTGGTGGTAATGGACCTCGTGGTCTGGCGAGAATTGACCTCGGTTTGATTCCTACGGAGCCCATTATTTTTGCGGATGAGGAGCTGTGTTACGTGACGATGGAATCCACTTGCGATCGATATCTGACTGCTTTGACATCGTTCAGATCTAACGTAAAAGTCAGAACCTTTGGAAGTTACAAATTTCGTTCAAAGAAATCTGAATCTTTTTTGGGGTGAACTTTGACAAATGTTTTCAGTGCTTGTAAAATTTCATCATTTAATAACATTCGTAAAAATCATGACAAAAAATAACACTGGCACCCAAAAATAGTTAATAAAATAGTATTTTTGAAGCATCTTTTTCTCGCAATGACTTCCAGAATACTAGTCAAGATGAAATTTTGTGAGCACTCAAAACATTACTCAATATTTGTCACAAAAGTAATCAGTAGTTTATGATTTCTTTTGGATTTTACTGTTCACCCGGGATCGTTTGAGCACGAGCTTAGAAACACCACGTCCCTATTTATGTTAGGTACCTGAAGAGAAATTGGGGCCAGTAAAAAATCTGAGTAGTTGGATGATGAATGGGCAGCTATATGATCATCTATACCATGATTTCTTCTCCCCATGTACAAATAAGTGCCCGATCCTCCAAGCACCCACTTGCACCGTCCCAACCGACTGCCTCCACCCCGCGGACGGTAGGGATTGCCACGCACTGCCTCGTCGCCCCTCCCTCTTCTCAACCCCCTCCCCCGACAATGTTGCTTGTTGTGGCCAACGCTCGCTGCTTTCGCTATTCCTCCTTTTAGAAGTATCCTCGCATGCAAGAGATGCTTCGGCTGCGTCGACTTTCGCGGACACACATTTGAAGAATGCATGTGCGTCCTGGATGCAGGACAAGGCCACAAGCTTAATTCGAATTTATAAATTTCAAGTTGTGCCCTAATTCAATTTGAATTGGTTCTATTTGAATTTGAAATTTAAATATTCATTTTTTGTTTTTATAGTTGTCAAAAAAGGTTATTCTACATGGATTGTTTTGCAAAAATATTTATCTATTTTGGACTTGCACACAGAAAGTTATGATGTTTTGAAGTTTTAGGGGAATTTTCTACAAATCTTCCACTTTCTGGATTAAACGAATTTGATTTCATTTTAAACTAGGACGTGCGGCGCTCTCTGATTGGCTGATACAATTTCAACACTAGAACATAACGTGGATGTCGGATGTAAAGTGATCTGGGCGTCTGAGATTTAAACGTACTGGCTCGTTTAAGTCATCTAATCTAACATGTAGGATCTAGATCTAGCGAACGAGATTAGATCTGATGCTCAACCGGTGCTTAGGTTGTCAGAGAGGTCACTAGAATTGTTGGGGAAAGTGGGGCAGCTACAGGCATGGACGAACTCGTTGTTTCCCCGTCCTTGGCAATGGCGAGGTGGTCGGTGAGGTCTAAAGGGTGACGGGGAAGCTTCTGGTGGTCATGGCTGGCCCTGGGTCAACGGAGATGATGGTGGTGGCTCGTCAGAGTTGAGAACGGCAGCATTTTCTCTCGGGTGGCGATGACACACCCGTTCTTAGGTTGTTTTGGACGAATCAACCGACCAGTGAGATGCACATGAGAATGGGAAACCAAATGGACAAGGTGTGTGTGCCAAAAGGTCATGGAGCTCACCAAAGACACATCATCGATGGCGGCGTGGCTTGGGTGTCGATCAAGTCGACACTCCAGTGGTCCTAGGGCATGCCGGGGAGTCCAGGAGGTGCACCGGGTGGTGTGAAAGGCAACGGTGGTGGCGATTGGGAGACCTTGGGTCTGGGCTCACCGGAATCGTGTCGCAGATCCCTCGCAATGAGGAGGCAACGGTGGCGGTGGTGGTGCGAGCAGCCCGGCAGCGCTTTGATGAAATAGGTTGAGGGGTTTTGAAGAGAGGGGACCGAGGTATTTATATGACAGGGCCACGGGGTCACGCGCGTCCTCGAGCTACACAAACATGAGATCGCGATGTGTTGATATGTCTCAAATGTATCTACTTTTCCAAACACTTTTGCTCTTGTTTTGGACTCTAATTTGCATGATTTGAATGAGACTAACACAAACTCACGCTGTTTCAGCAGAACTATCATGGTGTTCTTTTTTGTGCAGAAATACAAGTTCTCAGATTGGGCTGAAAATTTATGGAGAATTTTTCTTGAATATATAAAAAAATACTAGAAAAAAGATATACTGGAGGGGGCGCTGTTTTCCCTACCTCCGGTCCTATAAGTTCCGTATGGCGAAGAAAAAAATCAGAGAGAAAGTTTCATCGCGTTTTATGATATGGAGCCGCCACCACCTCTTGTTCTTTGACACGTCTCCAACATATCTATAAATTTTTGATTGCTCCATGCTATATTATCTACTGTTTTGGACTATATTGGGCTTTATTTTCCACTTTTATATTATTTTTGGGACTAACCTATTAACTGGAGGCCCAACCCAGAATTGCTGTTTTTTGCCTATTTCAGTGTTTCGGAGAAACAGAATATCAAACGGAGTCCAAACG
Source organism: Triticum aestivum (assembly GCF_018294505.1). NCBI lineage: Eukaryota > Viridiplantae > Streptophyta > Magnoliopsida > Poales > Poaceae > Triticum > Triticum aestivum. The sequence goes on from NC_057797.1 coordinate 591,308,637, forward strand.
GAATGAAACCTTCGGAAACATGATTTTCTCATCAGGTAAGATCCAGGGGACTTGGACCCTCCGTCAAGAAAGCCACGAGGCGGTCACGAGGGTGGAGGGCGCCCCCTGCCTCATGGGCTCCTCGAAGCTCCACTGATGTACTACTTCCTCCCATATATATCCACGTACCCCCAAACGATCGGGGACGGAGCCAAAAACCTAATTCCACCGCCGCAACTTTCTGTATCCACGAGATCCCATCTTGGGGCCTGTTCCGAAGCTCCGCCGGAGGGGGCATCGATCATGGAGGGCTTCTACATCATCATCCAAGCCCCTTTGATGAAGTGTGAGTAGTTTATTTCAGACCTACGGGTCCATAGTTAGTAGCGATCTTAATACAATGTTTCCCCCCTCTCTTGTGGAGATCTATTCGATGTAATCTTCTTGCGGTGTGTTTGTTGAGACCGATGAATTGTGGGTTTATGATCCAGTCTATCTATGAATAATATTTGAATCTTCTCTGAATTCTTTGATGTATGATTGGTTATCTTTGCAAGTCTCTTCGAATTATCAGTTTGGTTTGGCCTACTAGATTGGTTGTTCTTGCCATGGGAGAAGTGCTTAGCTTTGGGTTTGATCTTGCGGTTTCCTTTCCCAGTGACAGAAGGGGCAGCAAGGCACGTATTGTATCGTTGCCATCGAGGATAACAAGATGGGGTTTTTATCATATTGCATGAAACTATCCCTCTACATCATGTCATCTTGCTTAAGGCGTTACTCCGTTTTTAACTTAATACTCTAGATGCATGCTGGATAGAGGTCGATGAGTGGAGTAATAGTAGTAGATGCAGGCAGGAGTTGGTCTACTTGTCTCGGACGTGATGCCTATATACATGATCATACCTAGATATTCTCATAACTATGCTCAATTCTATCAATTTCTCAACAGTAATTTGTTCACCCACCATAGAATACTTATGCTCTTGAGAGAAGCCACTAGTGAAACCTATGGCCCCGAGGTCTCTTTATCGTCATATCAATCTCCATCACTTTATTATTGCTTTGCTTTTACTTTGCTTTTACTTTTTACTTTGCATCTCTATACCAAAAATACCAAAAATATTATTTATCATCTCTATCAGATCTCACTTTCGTAAGTGACCGTGAAGGGATTGACAACCCCTAAGCAAGTTGGTTGCGTTGAGCTATTGTTTTTGTGTAGGTACGAGGGACTTGCGCGTAGCCTCCTACTAGATTGATACCTTGGTTCTCAAAAACTGAGGCAAATACTTATGCTACTTTGCTGCATCATCCTCTCCTCTTCGGGGAAATCCAACGCAGTGCTCAATAGGTAGCATTCTTCATTAGGAGGAATGAACTGGAGTCTGTTCGGGGCTCCGAAGAGGGGGATTCGTCGCCGCCATCATCATCATCAACCCTTCTTCATCAACAATTCCACGATGCTGACCATCATGAGTGAGTAATTCCTCCGTAGGCTTGATGGACAGTAATGGAGTTGTATGAGATTTGTCATGTAATCAAGTTAATTTGTTAGGGCTTGATCCCTAGTATCCACTACGTTCTGAGATTGATGTTGCTATGACTTTGGTATGCTTAATGCTTGTCACTAGAGCCCGAGTGCCATGATTTCAGATCTGAACCCTCTATGTTTTCATGAATATATTTGAGTTCTTGATCTTACTACTAGTTATACGCACTTGGTATTGTTCTCAGCCGTAGACCTCAAGGTGACAACAATCGGGATACTCTCCGGGGATGACTGTAATTCGAGGAGTTCATTATTCACTATGTGTTAATACTTTGTTTCGGTTCTCTATTAAAAGGAGGCCTTAATATCCCTTAGATTTCCTTATGGACCCCGTTGCACAGAAGGTAGGACAAAAGATGCCATGAGAGTTCTTATTATAATCACGTATGACTATATATGGAATACATGCCTACATTGAATTGATGAATTGGAGCTATTGTGTATTACTCTAGGTTGTAACAGTTACATGATGAGTGTCATCCACACAAATATCCTTCGCTAGTCCACTCGGTTCTATTGTGCCGATTGGGAGAAGGAAAAGAGGGGGTTCACCCCCCTCCTTCTCTCTTCCCCTTCCCTTTTCTCTCTGATGTTTTATGGAAGGGGGGCGCCACTTGGGGAAACCCCAAGTAGGATTCAGATCTTACTTGGGGCGCACCCTGGCTGCCTCCCCTCTCCCTCCCACCTATATATATGTGGGGGGCCTAGCACACCTCAGACAATTTCCTAGACGTGTGCGGCGCCCCCTCCAGCGTTTACACCCTCGGTCATATTTTCGTAGTGCTTAGGTGACGCCCTGCGAGGATCACTTCACCATCATCGTCACCACGCCGTTGTGCTGACGGAACTCATCTACTACCTCGACATCTTGCTAGATCAAGAAGGCGAGGGACGTCACCAAGCTGAACGTGTGCAGAACTCAGAGGTGTCGTACGTTCGGTACTCAATCGGTGGATCGCGAAGAAAGTTCGACTACACCAATCGCATTGTGAAATGCTACCTCTTTCGGTCTATGAGGGTAGGTAGACACACTCTCCCACTCATTTCTATGCATCTCCGTGGATAGATTTTGTGTGAGTGTATAATTTTGTTTCCATGCTACGTTTCCCAACAAGAGCAATGGGGAATGATTGTACAAATGACAAGTGCATGGGGTCATCCATTGGGATTTTATCGGTGGTAGGGAATTGCAAAGGCGGTGGGCACAAGGGTCTTGGGAAAACATCAAAAGTTTCTTCAGAGACTTTTGGTGAATCAAGCGACCATCTGGAATGAGGGGCCCACCAGGGGGAAGTGGATACGAGATCCTAGAGTAAGAGTTGGCAAAATCATTTAACCCGAACAGAAGAGAGTTCAGAGTCCCATAGTAAAGACGAGGAATAAAAGATCCTAATACCACCCAATTGTGATGTGGGCCCATAAGCCACACAACAATGTTACTAAAAGTTTTCCAAGGGCTAGACTCAACCTCGGCCAAGGAGTTGGAAAGGGGGGGGGTACCTACAAGCAGTCGGCTCTGATACCAACTTGTGACGCCTCTGATTCAATCTACACTAATCATACACACAAATGTGTATGATCAAGATTAGGGACTCACGGGAGGATATTAGAACACAACTCTAGACACAAGTTAAAATAATACAAGCTTTATATTACAAGTCAGGGGGCTTGAGGTCTCGAATACATCAGCTCGAACACATATGAGTCAGCGGAATCAACAATATCTGAGTAAAAACACAAGTTAAACAAGTCTGCCTTAAGAAGGCTATCACAAACATCAACAATGATCGAAAATGCAAGGCCTCCTACATGGGAGCCCCTGGTATCAGCAATGATCGTACACACCGGGAACAATGCTCTGAAACCCGGAGGGACCCCCTAGTTCTGATTTCCCTAGGCGGTTCGCTTATTATTGCCTCCACCATTGCTAGCCCCCCCGAAAACCGAATCCTTCACCTGTGCCCTGGAACCGGCATCGAGGAAGTTATTACTTTGAAAGCCGATCCCTTGAAAGTCGTCCCCAGGGCCGCCGACTCCAGGATTTCCTGGGTATCCACCACTACCACCACCATTGTTGTGACTCTGAAAAGCTCTATTCTTGAATTCCTGCATGATAAAGCAGTTTTCCAATGAGTGGTTGACCGGCTTACCATCCACACTATGTTTTGGACACGGGCCTTTGAGAGCTTCCTCGTAACTACGAGGTCGATTACCAGAAAACGGCTTCCTAAAATTGTTGTTGCCACCATTTTTCTTGCCTTTACCAGATTTCTCATCATTTGAGGTTGGATCTTTTGTGTTATCTAACTCAGCATACCTGGTGAGGTCATCCATGAGATCACTCATCTCCCTGACCTTTCTCTTCAAACATCCGAATTTTTGAACTAAATGCTGGAATCAGCAGTTTCTTTCTAACACGAGAACGGTTGTTTGAGCGGTAATGTTGTCAAAAGAATGGATAATCTCTACAACCCGTCGCGCCCAATGATGGGCTGACTCATCATCCCTCTCCACGCAATGCTCTAAGTCAACAATCGTTGTACGACGCTTGCAAGTTCCCTGGAAATTCTTGATGACGCACTCCTTCAACTCCTGCCAGTTATTGATTGAATTAGCTGGCAAGTTTTTCAACCATGTACACGTTGGTCACTCGAGCATCATGGTCAGATACCAATCACACACAACGGGTTCTAGATCTTGATCCACTCAGCGGGTTCTAGATCGGCAGTATAGTTAGATACCTTGTGGGGACCCTTGAAATCCGGCGGCATATGCTTGTTCCACAGAGCGGGCCCAAACAGGGAGTTCTGATAGTTTGTCCTGGAACTCCGGTACTCTGCTAAGCATGTTGGGCTGCGGCGGGTGGGGGTTGTGCTACTGGCAGGACATAGGCTGCTCATGTATTGCCCACCATCCGAAAAGCCCATGCATTGTCAACTATAGCCTGGGCATTAGAAACTGCTGGCTGGTTCTGCTACGATTGTTGTGCCCTATGGCGCCACGTGCTGCCTGAAACCGCAGGAGACTCGCCATGCCGACTTCTACTGCGACTTTGATGAGGAGTAGAATGAAGCCAGTGTTGGCTATGGAGTAATTTGCTTGTTGCGCGACGGTTGTCTTCAGCATCTCGATGGCATTCCTTGCCTCGATCTCTATCAGACTGTTTCCATCAATCGGGATTGCGGCGAGATAGTGAGTTCCTGCCATCATATTATCAACCGGGTTTGAATAATGGCCAGCCGGTGTCTGAATACATGAGGCTGATGTTGAATTCGTAACTGCTGATGTTGAACTGGTAACTGCTGATGAGCCGGTGGATGCAACCGGGTATTATTTGGAGGGACGTTCTAAGTGAATTGGGGTGTGATAGGTCCCACACCCGATACGCCAGCGCCGACTCCTTCTACTATTGGAGCGGGCAAGTCACTAGCATCACACATAATTTCAAAAGGCAAGTTCCAATCAGGTGGTTGAACAATAGGTGCAGAAATTAAGGCTTTCTTAAGTGTTTCAAAACCTTCTAAACAATCATCATGAAAAACAAAAGGAATGTCCTTTTGCATGAGACTACTAAGAGGCCTATAAATTTTTGAAAAGTCTTTGATAAATCTCCGATATAAACCAGCATGACCTAAGAAATTACGAATACCTTTTATATCTTTAGGACATGGCATTTTTCTCAATTGCATCAACCTTAGCTTTGTCTACGTCAATACCTCTTTCAAAAATTTTATGACCCAAGACAATGCCGTCACTAACCATAAAGTGGCACTTCTCTCAATTCCAGACAAGATTTGTTTGTTCGCATCTCTGCAAAACTCTATCAAGATTGCTTAAACAATCATCAAAAGACTTCCCATAAACAGAAAAGTCATCCATGAAAACCTCAACAATCTTTTCAAAAAAGTCGGAGAATATAGCAGTCATACATCTTTGAAAGGTAGCAGGTGCATTACATAAACCAAAAGGCATACGTCTATAAGCATAGGTTCCAAATGGACAAGTAAAAGTGGTCTTTTCTTGATTAGGTTGAGAAACAGGTATTTGCGAAAAGCCAGAATATCCATCAATGAAGCAAAAGTGTGTGTGCTTAGATAATCTTTCAAGCATTTGATCAATAAAAGGTAAAGGGTAATGATCTTTTCTAGTTGCTTTGTTTAATTTTCTAAAATCAATTACCATTCTATAGCCTGTGACAATTCTTTGTGGAATAAGTTCATTCTTATAATTAGGAACAACAGTTATACCTCCATTCTTAGGAACACAATGAACATGAATTACCCATCTACTATCAGCTATAGGATAGATTATACCTGCTTCCAGAAGTTTCAATATTTCCGTTCTTACCACTTCTTTCATCTTCGGATTTAACCGATGTTGGTGATCAATAACGGGTTTAGCATCAGGTTCCATATTAATTTTGTGCTGACATAGACTGGGACTAATGCCCTAAAAATCATCAAGAGTATATCCAATAGCAGCTCGGTGCTTCCTTAGAACTTTCAATAATCTTTCTTCATCATGTTCTGAAAGGTAGCACTAATAATAACATGATATATCTTCTTTTCATCAAGATAAGCATATTTCAAAGTGTCTGGCAATTGTTTTAATTCAAACAGAGGATCACCTTTAGGTGGAGGAGGACCTCCTAGAGTTTCAATAGGCAAATTGTGTTTAAGTAGAGGACGTTGTTCAAAGAATTTTTTATCTATTTCATTTCTTTCATGCATATGAAAATCATTCTCATGGTCTAGCAAATATTGTTCTAAAGGATCAATAGGTGGTATAGCAATAGAAGCAACACCAATTAATTCATCCTTCCTAGGCAATTCTTTTTCATGAAGATTTCTACTAAACTGGAAAAATTAAACTCATGAGACTCATCACCAAAGCTAACACCAACAATTTGTTTCTTACAGTCTATCTTAGCATTAACTCTATTCAAGAAAGGTCTACCAAAAATAATGGGACAAAAGTCATATTGTGGGGAACCAAGAACAAGAAAATCAGTAGGGTATTTTATTTTCCCACACAATACTTCAACATCTCTAACAATCCTAAATGGTGATATGGTGTCTCTGTTAGCCAGTTTAATAGTAACATCTATGTCTTCTAACTCTGCAGGTGCTATGTCTTTCATAATTTCTTGATATAAGGTGTAAGGAATAGCACTTACAATAGCACCCATGTCACATAAACCATCATAACAGTGATCTCCTACTTTAACTGACATAACAGGCATGCCAACAACGGGTCTATGTTTATCTTTCTTATCAGGTTTGGCAATTCTAGCAGCTTCTTCACAGAAGTAAATAACATGCCCATCCATATCTTCTTCCAAGAGATCTTTAACCATAGCAATACTAGGTTCAACTTTAATTTGTTCATCAGGTTTAGGTGTTCTAATATAGCTTTTGTTAACCACAGTTGAAACTTTAGCATGTTCCTTTATCCTAACAGGAAAAGCTGGTTTCTCAATATAAGCAGAAGGAACAACTGGATCAACATTATAAAGTATAGTTTCTTCTTTAATTGGTACTGGTTCTTTTATTTCTTCTTTAATAGGTGGGTGATATTTAAACCACTTCTCTTTAGGGAGTTCAACATGAGTAGCAAATGATTCACAAAAGGAGGCTACTATCTTAGAGTCAAGTCCATATTTAGTGCTAAACTTTTGAAAAGCATCGGTATCCATAAAGATTTAACACAATCATACTCAAGTTTAATACCTGACTCTTTACCTTTGTCGAGTTCCCAATCTTCAGAGTTGCGTTTAATTCTTTCCAAAAGATCCCACCGGAATTCAATAGTCTTCTTCATAAAAGAACCAGCACAAGAAGTATCAAGCATGGTTTGATCATTACAAGAAAGCCGAGCATAAAATTCTGAATAATAATTTCTCTTGAGAGCTCATGATTGGGGCATGAATATACATTGACTTAAGCCCCCCAAGCTAGAGCAATACTTTCTCCTTCACAAGGCCAAAAATTATATACATAATTCCGATCACAATGAACTAGATGCATAGGATAAATTTGTTGGTGGAACTCCAATTTCAAACGATTCCAATTCCATGATCCAATATCATCGCATAGCCTATACCATGCCAATGCTTTTCCCTTCAAAGATAAAGGGAAAACCTTCTACACAACTTTATCTCCGGGTAAACCTGCAAGCTTAAACAATCCATAGATTTGTTCTACATACATCAAGTGCATATTAGGATGTTCGGTTCTATCTCCTGCATAAGGATTAGCTAGCAGTTATTCTATCATACCCGAAGGAATTTCATATTCAATATTTTCAGTAGGTGCAGTAGGTTCGGTGGTATCTAATTGTGGTTCCGTACGAGGTGAAGATACCCCGAACAAACCCCTCAAAGGATTGTTTTCCATAGTAACAAGTGACAATAAATTTCAGCACACTATATAAATGTTTCCTTACCAAAGGCGCTTCACTCCCCGCCAACGGCGCCCGAAAATATCCTTGATGACCCACAAGTAGAGGGGATCAACTTTAGCTCTTTTCGACAAGTAAGAGTGTCGAACCCAATGAGGAGCAGAAGGAAATGACAAGTAGTTTCCAGTAAGGTAATGTCTGCAAGTGCTGAAATTGTAAGTACCAGAGTAGTTTGATAGCAAGATAATTTGTAACGCGCAAGTAACGATAGTAGTAACAAAAGTGCAGCAAGGTAGCCCAATCCTTTTGAGGCAAAGGACAGTCCAAAATAGTCTCTTATGATAAGCAAATCGTTCTTGAGGGTACACGGGAATTTCATCTAGTCACTTTCATCATGTTGGTTTTATTCGTGTTCGCTACTTTGATAATTTGATATGTGGGTGGACCGGTGCTTAGGTGCGGTTCTTACTTGAACAAACCTCCTACTTATGATTAACCCTCCCGCAAGCATTAGCAACTACGAGAAAAGTATTAAGAATAAATTCTAACCATAGCATTAAACTTTTGGATCCAATCGGTCCCTTACGGAATAGCGCATAAACTGGGGTTTAAGCTTCTTTCACTCTCGCAACCCATCATCTAATTGCTACTCCACAATGCATTCCCTTAGGCCCAAATATGGTGAAGTGTCATGTAGTCGACGTTCACATGACACCACTAAGGGAATCACAACATACATACTTTCAAAATATCGAACACATATCAAATTCACATGATTACTTGCAACATGATTTCTCCCATGACCTCAAGAACAAAGGTAACAACTCACAAATGATAAACATGCTCATGATCAGAGGGGTATTAAATAGCATATTGTATCTGAACATATAATATTCCACCAAATAAACCATATAGTAATCAACTACAAGATGTAATCAACACTACTAGTCACCCACGAGTACCAATCTATAGTTCCGGTAACAAGATTGAACACAAGAGATGAACTAGGGTTTGAGAGGAGATGGTGTTGTTGAATATGTTGATGGAGATTGCCCTCCCCAATATGGGAGAGTTGTTGGTGATGATGATGATGATGATTTCCCCCTCCGGGAGGGAAGTTCCCCTGGCGGAATCGCTCCGCTAGAGGGCAAAAGTGCTCCTGCCCAAGTTCCGCCTCGAGGCAGTGGCGCTTCGTCCTGAAAGTCCTCCTCTTATTTTTTCTAGGTCAAAATGACTTATATACCCAAAGAAGGGCACCGGAGGTGGGCCGAGCAGGCCACAACCCCCCAGGGCGCGCCAGGGGGCCCTGGCGCGCCAGGTGGGTTGTGCCCACCTGGTGGCCCCCTCTGGTAGTTATTTGCTCCAATAATTCTTATATATTCCATAAAAAATCCCCGTGAAGTTTTAGCTCATTTGGAGTTGTGCAGAATAGGTAGCCTGACATAGCTTTTTCAGGTCCAGATTTCCAGCTATCGGAATTCTCCCTCTTGGTGTGTACCTTGCAAATTATGAGAGAAAAGGCATTAGAATTACTGCAAAAAGCATTATTATTAATAAAAACATTATAAATAACAGTAAGAGAACATGATGCAAAATGGACGTATCATTGGGCTACAAGTAAAGCTGACTCATCCAGCTCTGGATAAGATTTGCTCTCATAGTCTTCGCTCGAAGACATAGGATTTTGGTTGAGCATCACTTCAGTCACTCTGACTTTGTTCACTTGGACCCCACTTAACAGTACGGTGGTTCCTATGACTCAACAAAGAAGAAAAGGAAACTACGAAACAACCATGTTTTAGCATTCCATAGTCTTCAAGTGAATATCCTCACATGTCATAATCTTCATCGTGAATGTCTTCAGGAACCACCATTGTCTTTAATGTCTTCACACATTTTTAGGGGTCATCTCTGGTAGGTAAACCAAATCAATAAGGGACTACTACCCGTGTTATCCTGCAATTCTCACAAAAATATTAGACCCTCAAGCAAGTTTGTCGTCAATACTCCAAAATGAACTAGCGTTGGCACTAGATGCACTTACAATCTCCCCCTTTTTGGAGATTGATGACAAACTGGTTGAAGTTTTCAACGGGGATAAAAGTATGTGAGAGTTAAGGATAAAGGCATTGTCTTCATAAGTTGCAAAAGGCTCCCCCTGAAGATGTGCATATAAGTAGTTTGCTTTTCAATGCAAATGCACATGACAGGTTTTACTTTGTGGAGATCCTCTTCAACTTACGAAGACAATTCATCATGCACATATAAGAATAACGAAGATAATGACATGCATAATCACAAATGGTCGTCTGCAGAATAACTTCATGCGAAATTTATCATCGCATCACAAAGTAGTAGCAAAAGTAGCAGACGACCATCGAGTTTAAGTGTTACAACTCAAGAAGCAGATAGTTTTAAAAAAAGAGTTGTAAGAACTTAGCAAAAGTAATAATGCAACCACCCATATGGACCCGCTTGAAGACTATCAACCTCATTGCTTCTCCCCCTTTTGTCAGTAAGGACCAAAAATGTTTGGAGACATAGAGGATCTACTCGTTCCCAGTTGGAGTAGAAGAGGGAGCAGAGTCGACGGTGGAGTTTGGTGGTGCAGACGGGCCTGACGCAGAATCACGATGCAGTGCAGCCCTCCTGGGGTCGATGCTAGGACACCCAAAAGCCTTTCTCTTCTCGGCTTCATTGTGCGCTTGAACACATTTCTGCACATAGTACTACATGCGTCCGCGTGAGCCTTTGTCTTCGTCACGCTTCTTGGTGAACTCGGCCTTGAGGTCATTCATCATCTTCTTGAAGATTTGTACATCAGCCACACTGAGCTTGGCCATGTGCTTCCTGAAGTGTGCCTTCTCATAATCAATCTTGTTATTGATCTAGACGATTTTCTGAGCCAAGGCCAGTTCATTGGCAATGGCTTCGTAAAACATGACGCTGATGTCCACTGGCAGCTGAAGATCATCAATGTTGATGATTTGGTCCTCAAACCATTCATCAGTGAAGTTGTTCAAAATATCAACATCAAAGGGAGGCAGATCTTGAAAGATCTCAGCCTCTTGCTTGCTCTTTATCAGCATCTCTAGAGCTTCATCACCAAGATCTTCATAACTGGACAGATCAATGGTGTCTTCCTTGTTGTGCAGAACGACAGCAGGAGTCAGATCATGCCCAATAATTTTCTTGGGCTTCTTAGTCTTCTTAGAGACACGAGACAAGTCTTCAGACTGCACACTGGGTTCAGGAGGTGCAGTTGGCAATGGCTTCACAGTCAAAGCTGTTGGTGCAGCAGAGGGCTTCGAAGCTTTAGTCTTTTTCTTCTTTTGCTTCGGTGGTGCAGGTGCATCTTCAGAGTCTGCGTCATAAGCAGATTGATCCACCGTGGCCCTCTGAGCAGAAATGTGAGAGAGACGCCCATCAAAGCTAGTGAATGGGCCGATGACATTGGGATTGGTATCTCGTGTGCCATCCGGCCTTGGAGCAGACGGACCAGGGTTGAAGTGGAGTCCGAGCTCCTTCCTGTCTTGGCAGCTGACTCCTTTGTGCATTGATAGTTGCGCTTGAAGAGATTGTCATCACGACGCCATAGAAGAGAAGATGGGTCGGCATTCTCTGGCTAAGGTCCATGGACCATGCAAGGATAGAAACCTTGAGCAATAACTTCAGGCTTCGACTTGGGTTGAGAATTCTCGTACAGAATATCGCCCCACGGGCGCTTGATGGCATTCTTCTCGGCATATTCAGCAGTGACGATATTGTACTTGAACCACTGTTTAGCCCAATATCTTCGAATCCATTGGATCCTGGTCTTGCATTGATTATAGTTCTCCTCAGGATCAGTCTTGTACATTTCATACAGATCCGGTGGCAGATCGAGAGCAGTATTTCCACGGTGCTGCGTGCCACCCTTCCTTGCAGATTTCTTAGAAGCCATAATATTCAGACAAATAGGCTCCAAGACAGTGAAAGGCTTCCGTCTACTTGTCAGACAAGAACTGGCTTCAAGGGAGTGAATATGATGCTGTAAGAATTCTGCAAATGAATGCAGACTATGAGAACCAAGGGATTCTCCCATGGACATGTACATGTGACAACATTAGAGATGTGAGGGGAAGGAGAAGAGGTCATATGCATTCTTAGAAGATTTTGAAAATAAATCAGTTTGAAGACATTGACCTCATAGTGCGAAGACATTCACTTATTTGAAGTGAATTGGTTCCAGATTTGTACAAATCCATGAATAAGTACAAGTGAGGAATCTAACTAGTTATGAAGCATAAGTGTATATACTTTGCAAGATATGAGATTTAGAAAGAGACAGATCCAAATTTGGAAGTGTAGAAACCACTTTTGGTTGAAGTGGATGGATTTGACAGATCAAAAAGGCTAAAAAAGTGAGATTTATTTACCACAGACGAACTCCTAGACGAGGTAGAAGGGAGGCTGAGCAGTCCAATCTCCCGCGCCCTAACCTGGCGGCAGAAGACACCTACGGCGGCGGTGGAGAAGATGTGGTCCGCGACCGGTGTGAGGACGATGTCGAAGAGGTCGCGGCAGCTAAGCGCTTCGTCTCCGGTGTCGACACAAGCTAGCGGAGGCGCTAGGGTTTGAGCAGGGTGGCGAGGTGGAAGAGGAGATAATGAGCGCGCTTGGGTGTGTATTTATAAGGTAAAGGGATGTGCGGCGTAATTACGCAAGTGCCCCTGGCAGTTCACATCTAATGGACATGTGGCATGCATGCAACTCCATGAAAGTTGTTCCATGTTCCCACGCACGCCTGGTTTGTCGGGTGGTCGTTCCGGCTTCTCCGTTATTCAGGCAAAGGAGATATAGCATTAAAATCAGTTTTAAATGTGTGTCTCTGTATCTTCAGCTAACAAGGACACAGTGAAGACATTTGACACGTTTCAACAGAATGCATATGACTAGATAGACAGAATTTGAGGAAGAAGCACAGATGGGGTTAGGGTCCGATCACATTCACTTAGTTCAGAAAGATGCAAATTTGAAGACATAGCTATAAGTGAATATTGTAGAGGACAGAACACACATATCCATCCACTTGCGAAGATAAACATTGAAGTCATATCAATGTTGAAGACAAACCAAATGCAAAGATAATGCAATTATGACGCCAAATGAAAATCTTCGATAAAGTTTGGTGGTGGCGTTACCCACCGTATAGGAAGTATTAGACCCAGACACGAGGCACAATTATCGTGGCGCTCCAAAGTCAATTTCCACCTTAATGTGTTCACACTTAGAGTGTATGTCTTCATTGATTGAAGATATACGTTACTTCGTGTGTTGCACATCTAAGTCATCAATATGCATAAGCGTTAGGATGTGTGTCCAATCACAGGAGATTTAGCTCACACCACAACTTGCAAAACCTTTTCTCATCCAAGGGCTATGTGAATATATCTGCCAAATGCTCTTCAGTGCTGACGTGAATGATATCAATCTCTTCCTTCATGACATGATCTCTGAGAAAGTGATGACAGATCTGGATGTTCTTTGTCTTTGAGTGCTTAAATGGATTGTTGGCAATCTTGATGGCACTTTCATTGTCACAATAAAGTGGCACATGCTTCAGGTGGATGTCGTAGTCCATGAGAGTTTGCTTCATCCATAGAAGTTGAGCGCAGCAAGATCCAGTAGCATTGTATTCAGATTCAGCAGTGGAGAGTGATACATAGTTCTGCTTCTTTGAAGACCAATAGACTAGAGATCGTCAAAGAAAGTGACATGTGCCTGATGTGGAATTGCGATCAACCTTGTCACCAGCAAAATCGGCATCTAAGAATCCAACTAGATCAAACTCTAAGCCCTTTGGATACCATAATCCTAGTGTTGGGGTGTAATCCAAATATCGAAGAATTCGCTTCACAGCTAAGTGATGTGATTCCTTTGGTGCCGCTTGGAATCGGGCACACATGCAAACGCTAAGCATTATATCAGGCCTAGAAGCACATACGTAGAGTAAGGAACCAATCATGGAGCGGTATACCTTTTGATCGAACTCTTTACCATTGTCATCGGGGCCCAATTGGCCTTTGGTTGGCATTTGCATCGTGTACCCTTTGCAGTCTTGCATTCCAAACTTCTTCAGGCAATCTTTGAGGTATTTTTCTTGTGATATGAAGATGCCATTACTCTGCTGACAGATTTTAAGACTAAGGAAGAATTTTAGCTCACCCATCATGGACATATGATATTGCTCTTGCATCATATGCCCAAACTCATCAATGTATCTCTTGTTAGTGCAGCCGAAGATAATGTCATCCACATATATTTGGCATACAAACAGTTCACCATCATATGTCTTCATGAAGAGAGTGGGATCTAGAGAACCAGGTTTGAAGCCTTTGCTCTTCAGGAAGTCTTTGAGTGCGTCATACCAAGTGCGAGGGCATTGTTTGAGGCCATACAGTGCCTTGTTGAGCTTGTATACCATGTGAGGACGCTTTGGGTCTTCAAAACTAGGAGGTTGTGCAACATACACTTCTTCGATTTTGCCATTGAGAAAGGCACTCTTTACATCCATTTGGTACTGAAGAATGTTCTTGTGGTTGGAATAGGCTATCAATATGCGAATGGCTTCAAGCCTAGCCACTGGAGTAGAAGTTTCATCGAAGTCTATCCCTTCAACTTGTCTGTAACCTTGAGCGATGAGACGAGCCTTGTTTCTTACAACTTGACCATGCTCATATTGTTTGTTGCGATAGATCCATTTGGTGTCGATGATATTGTGCTTGAGGATCTGAACGCTTAACTAGCTCCCATACATTGTTCAGCTCGAACTGTTGAAGCTCTTCTTGCATAGCTTGAATCCATTTAGGTTCCATGAAGGCTTCATCAACTTTCTTGTGTTCTGATATAGAGACAAATGCAAAGTGCCCACAGAAATTTGCTGGCTGTGTTGCTCTTGAATGAGTGAGTGGACCAGGTGCATTGATGTTGTCAATTATCTTCTCAATATGTACTTCATTTGCAACACGAGGATGAACTGGACGAAGATTTTGCCCTTGCTGATCACTATCTTCATCTTCAGCATTGGTTTCAGGCTGAGCAGTGTCTTCATGCTGATTAGGTGTAGAATTGATAATTTCCTCTTCGCCATGTTCCTCTGAAGGTATGATTTCTCCAGTGCCCATAAGCTTGCTAGATTCACTTGTTGTAGCTTCATCTAGCACATTTGGCAGGTGCTCTCTTTGCGAGCCATTAGTCTCATCGAACCGCACATCCACAGTTTCAACCACTTTGTAGTGAAAGAGGTTGAAGACTCTATAGAAGTGTGAATCCTTTCCGTAGCCAAGCATAAAACCTTCATGTGCTTTCGGTGCAAATTTTGAAGTGTGATGCGGATCCTTGATCCAGCACCTAGCACCAAATACTCTGAAAGAGCCGACGTTTGGCTTCTTACTAGTCAGGAGCTCATATGTTGTCTTATTTACGAACTTGTGAAGATAAACACGGTTGATGGCATGCCATGCAGTGTCAATAGCTTCAGGCCAAAATTTTCTTGGAGTCTTGTGCTACCTCTTGAGCATGCGTTGATTTTCCCTTGAAGAGGAAAGGGTGATGCAACTAAATAGCGTAAGTATTTCCCTCAGTTTTTGAGAACCAAGGTATCAATCCAGTAGGAGATAACACGCAAGTCACCTAGTACCTGCACAAACAATCAAGAACCTGCAACCAACGCGATAAAGGGGTTGTCAATCCCTTCACGGTCACTCGCAAAAGTGAGATCTAATAAACACAATAAGATAAATATTTTTGGTATTTTTGTTGTATAGATAGAAAAGTAAAGATTGCAAAATAGTAAACGAGATGCGATGTAAATAAAAAGAGATGCAATATAATAAGAAAGAAACCTGGGGGCCATAGGTTTCACTAGTGGCTTCTCTCATGATAGCATGTATTACGGTGGGTGAACAAATTACTGCCGAGCAATTAATAGAAGAGCGCATAGTTATGAGAATATCTAGGCAATGATCATGAATATAGGCATCACGTCTGTGTTAAGTAGACTGAAACGATTCTGCATCTACTACTATTACTCCACACATCGACCGCTATCCAGCATGCATCTAGAGTATTAAGTTCATAAGAACATAGTAATGCATTAAGCAAGATGACATGATGTAGAGGGATAAACTCAAGCAATATGATATAAAACCCATCTTTTTATCCTCGATGGCAACAATACAATATGTGCCTTGCTGCCCCTACTGTCACTGGGAAAGGACACCGCGAGATTGAACCCGAAGCAAAGCACTTCTCTCATTGCAAGAAAGATCAATCTAGTAGGCCAAACTAAACCGATAATTCGAAGAGACTTGCAAAGATATCAAATCATGCATATAAGAATCCAGAGAAGAACCAAATATTATTCATAGATAAACTTGATCATAAATCCACAATTCATCGGTTCTCGGCAAACACACCGCAAAAAGTATTACATCGAATAGATCTCCAAGAACACCAAGGAGAACTTTGTGTTGAGAACCAAAGAGAGAGAAGAAGCCATCTAGCTAATAACTATGGACCCGAAGGTCTGCGGTAAACTACTCACACATCATCGGAGAGGCTATGGTGTTGATGTAGAAGCCCTCCGTGACCGATTCCCCCTCCGGCAGATCACCGAAAAAGGCCCTAGATGGGATCTCACGGGTACAGAAGGTTGCGGTGGTGGAAAAGTGGTTTCGTGGCTCTCCTGGATGTTTTAAGGGTATACGAGTATATATATAGGCGAAAGAAGTACGCCGATGGAGCTCCGTGGGGCCCACGAGGGTGGGGGCGCGCCTACCCCCCTTGGGCACGCCCTCCTGCCTCGTGGCCGCCTCGCGGACTTCCAGACTTCCACTCCAAGTCTCCTAGATTGCGTTTGTTCCAAGAAAGATCCTCACGAAGGTTTCGTTCTGTTTGGATTCCGTTTGATATTCCTTTTCTGCAAAACACTAAAATAGGCAAAAAAAACAGAAACTGGCACTGGTCCTCCGGTTAATAGGTTAGTCCCAAAAATAATATAAAAGAGCATATTAAAGCCCATTAAACATCCAAAACAGATAATATAATAGCATGGAACAATAAAAAATTATAGATACTTTGGAGACGTATCATCTTGTACTCATCAAGCATCGTTCATGCCATCTCAATGAGGGTTCTGTTCTTGCGCTCCGTGATACCATTCTGCTGAGGTGTGTATGGAGCAGAGAACTCATGTGTGATGCCCAATGTATCAAGATAATTGTTGAGGCTTGTGTTCTTAAATTCTGTGCAATTGTCACTTCTGATGTGCTTGATCTTGATGCCATAGTTGGTCATGGCACGATTCACGAATCATGTGAAGACATCCTGCACTTCAGTCTTGTAGAGAATTATGTGCACCCATGTATATCTTGAGTAATCATCAACAATGACGAAACCATAGAGGCATGCAGTGGTAGTAAGGGTAGAGTAGTGAGTAGGGCCAAATAAGTCCATGTGAAGAATCTCGAAGGGACGAGTCGTCGTCATGATTGTCTTCGAAGGATGCTTGGCCCTAGTCATCTTTCTGGCTTCGCAGGCACCGCACAGATGATCTTTCTTGAACTTGACGCCCTCGATGCCTATGACATGCTTCTTCTTCATGAGAGTGTGTAAGTTCCTCATGCCTGCATACCCTAGCCTCTGATCCCAGAGCCAACACTCTGAAGCTTTTGCTAGAAGACACACGGCCAGCTGTGGTCCTGCCGAGAAATCTACCATATACAGGTCGTCTTTTTGATATCCTTCGAAGACTAGAGATTTGTTGAATTCCATAAGCACAAGGCAACGATATTTTCCAAATATCACAATCATGTTCAGATCATAAAGCATTGAGACAGACAGTAAGTTGAAACCAAGGGATTCAACAAGCATCACTTTATCAATGTGCTGATCCTTTGAGATTGCAACTCTACCTAGGCCCAATACCTTGCTTTTACCAGTGTCAGCAAATATAATGTGACTTTTGTCAGACAGACGTAGGGTTGAATCCATAAGAAGACTTCGATCACCAGTCATGTGGTTAGTGCATCCACTGTCCATAATCCACTCAGAAGCCTTTGGTGTCATGCCCTATAGTGCAGTTTGGGGGATATGCTTCACCAAGGGAAATGTGAAGCATAAACATTTGACGAACAAGCATATTATAAAAGTTCAGGTCCTTGTTAGGGTAGATAGGATGGTTGTCAAGAAATCCTTGGACGAAATACATAGTAAGAACATTTTGGCATTTTATCTCGCGTCCCACAAGATGTTTTAGGTCCCCAGCATAAGCATCAGAAGCCTTTGATATCCGGTTGGAGACCTTTCCCTGCAAAAGAGAGTTAATTTTTCTTAACCACCCACATCTTCAGGGGTGGCTTAGAAGTAATGAGTCTAAGTGCAGCATCTAAGAACTTTGACTTTGGAGCCCTAGCAAATAGCCTTGCCGGAGCTGAATAGTACTCATAAAAAATAAGCGGAAAAGTTCTTGGTCTTATGAACATTGTAGTTTGATGAAACACGCTCATATTCATAAGTCTGAGTATGATTTCCATGCAAAACATTGGCATTAGGGTGACCCCGGTGGGTCATCTATCTGTATGAAGCCTTTGGACCATATGAAGCCTTTGGTCTGGGGTTTGTCTTCTTCCCAGGTGGTGTCATGATGACATTCACAGGAAACTTCTCAAGACAACTTTTGGGCACCCAGATCTTCTTCAAAGGTGGTCCATTCTTGGAGTTAGTACCAATATACCTGGCAAACACTCCACCACTTTGATTCTTAAACAGTTTACAGTTTGCATCAAAGGATTCATCAATGATAATCGGGTTAACACGAGTGAAGCCACATAAGGTAGTTGGATCCACTGAAGGTCCCTTTGCAGGAACCCATGTGGTTTTGGGGTACTGCTCAGGCTTCCAGTATGAACCATCAACATTCATTTTCCTCTCGAACCCAACACCCTCTTTTCTAGGGCTTCGGTTCAGAATCTATTTCTTGAGGACACCACATAGTGTCTGATGCCCTTTGAGGCTTTTGTACATCCCTGTTTCAAGCAATGTATTCAACCTAGCATTCTCATCAGCAATAGTAGTGGTATCTGATGACCCACAAGTGTAGGGGATCTATCATAGTCCTTTCAATAAGTAAGAGTGTCGAACCCAACAAGGAGCAGAAGGAAATGACAAGCAGTTTTCAGTAAGGTATTCTCTGCAAGCACTGAAATTATCGGTAACAGATAGTTTTGTGATAAGGTAATTCGTAATGGGTAACAAGTAAAAAAAGTAAACAAGGTGCAGAAAGGTGGCCCAATCCTTTTTGTAGCAAAGGACAAGCCTGGACAAACTCTTATATAAAGGAAAGCGCTCCCGAGGACACATGGGAATTATCGTCAAGCTAGTTTTCATCATGCTCATATGATTCACGTTCGTTACTTTGATAATTTTATATGTGGGTGGACCGGTGCTTGGGTACTGCCCTTCCTTGGACAAGAATCCCACTTATGATTAACCCCCTTCACAAGCATCCGCAACTACGAAAGAAGAATTAAGGTAAATCTAACCATAGCATGAAACATATGGATCCAAATCAGCCCCTTACGAAGCAACACATAAACTAGGGTTTAAGCTTCTGTCACTCTAGCAACCTTTTGTATAATTAGGAATTAATATAAAAAGGTATTCCGTTTCATCTAGGAAAAGAACCTAAAAATATTCCTTGACTTGAATGAAATCTGGAGTTGTGTTGTATAAGTGAGCATGAATTTCTTATCATTCAATGAGCATCTTGTATTTCATAAAAATTGGCCATCATCTACTTATTAATTCCCAATGCCTTCCCCTAGGCCGAAACAATGGTGAAGTGTCATGTAGTCAATGTTCACATAACACCACTAGAGGAAAGACAACATACATCTCATCAAAATATCGAACGAATACCAAATTCACAAGACTACTTATAACAACACTTCTCCCATGTCCTAAGGAACAAACATAACTACTCACAAATCATATTCATGTTCATAATCATAGGGGTATTAATGTGCATAAAGGATCTGAACATATAATCTTCCACCGAATAAACCAACTAGCATCAACTACAAGGAGTAATCAACACTACTAGCAACCCACAGGTACCAATCCGAGGTTTTGAGACAAAGATCAGATACAAGAGACAAACTAGGGTTTGAGAGGTGATGGTACTGGTGAAGATGTTGATGGAGATTGACCCCCTCTCTATGAGAGGATCGATGGTGATGCCGATGGTGACGATTTCCCCCTCCCGAAGGGATGTTTCCCCGGCAGAACAGCTCCGCCGGAGCCCTAGATTGGTTCTGCCAAGGTTCCGCCTCGAGACGACGGTGCTTTGACCCGAAAACTTCCTTCTTATTTTTTTCCAGGGCAAAAGACACCTTCGCCCAATATTTTTAATATATTCCAAAACTGACTTTCGTGGAGTTTCAGGACTTTTGGAGTTGTGTAGAGTAGGTCTCTAATATTTGCTCCTTTTCCAGCCCAAAATTCCAGCTGCCAGCATTCTCCCTCTTCATGTAAACCTTGTAAAATAAGAGAGAAAATGCATAAGTATTGTGACATAATGTGTAATAACAGCCCATAATGCAATAAATATCGATATAAAAGCATGATGCAAAATGGACGTATCAACTCCCCCAAGCTTAGACCTCTCTTGTCCTCAAGCGGAAGCCGATATCGAAAAATATGTCCACATGTTTAGAGATAGAGGTGTCGATAAAATAAAATACGTACATGAGGGCATCATGATCATTCTTAGAACATCAACATATATATATATATATATATATATATATATTCATATGGTTTCTTATGCTAAAGTAACAATCCATTCACAATGTAAAGTATGAATCAGAAACTTCATTGAAAGCTAGCGAACTATAATCTCAGTCATTGAAGCAATTGCAATTTATCATAACATCGGAAAGAGTCGCTATAAGAGCTTTTCAGCAAGTCCACATACTCAACTATCATTTAGTATTTCACAATTGCTAACACTCACGCAATACTTATGGGTATGAAGTTTTAATCGGACATAGAGAAAGATAGGGGCTTATAGTTTTGCCTCCCAACCTTTTACCTCAAGGGTAATGTCAACAATAATGCTTTATGAAAACCCACATCCAATTAGCTATATATATCAGGATCTTCCCAACACATAGTGCTTGCCAAAGGATAAAATGTAAAAAGGAAAGGTGAAGATTGATACGTCTCCAACGTATCTATAATTTTTGATTGTTCCATGCTATTATATTATCTGTTTTGGATGTTTATGGGCTTTATTATGCACTTTTATATTATTTTTGGGACTAACCTATTAACCCAGAGCCCAGTGCCAGTTTCTGTTTTTTCCTTGTTTTAGAGTATCGCAGAAAAGGAAAATCAAACGGAAACCAATTGACCTGAAACTTCACGGAAGTTATTTTTGGACCAGAAGAAGCCCATGGAGTATCAGAGATGGACCAGGAGAGTCTCAGGCTGCCCACGAGGGTGGAGGCGCGCCCCCTGCCTCGTGGACAGCCCGGAGATCCACCGACGTACTTCTTCCTCCTATATATATCCATATACCCTAAAAACTTCGGGGAGCAGAATAGATCGGGAGTTCCGCCGCCAGAAGCCTCCGTAGCCACCGAAAACCAATCTAGACCCGTTCCGGCACCCTGCCGAAGGGGGAATCCCTCTTCGGTGGCCATCTTCATCATCTCGGCGCTCTCCATGACGAGGAGGGAGTAGTTCTCCCTCGGGGCTGAGGGTATGTACCAGTAGCTATGTGTTCGATCTCTCTCTCTTGTGTTCTTGAGGTGGTACGATCTTGATGTATCGCGAGCTTTGCTATTATAGTTGGATCTTATGATGTTTCTCCCCCTCTACTCTCTTGTAATGGATTGAGTTTTCCCTTTGAAGTTATCTTATCGGATTGAGTCTTTAAGGATTTGAGAACACTTGATGTATGTCTTGTCGTGCTTATCTGTGGTGACAATGGGATATCACGTGATCCACTTAATGTATGTTTTGGTGATCAACTTGCGGGTTCAACCCATGAACCTATGCATAGGGGTTGGCACACATTTTCGTCTTGACTCTCCGGTAGAATCTTTTGGGGCACTCTTTGAAGTTCTTTCTGTTGGTTTGAATAGATGAATCTGAGATTGTGTGATGCATATCGTATAATCATACCCACAGATACTTGAGGTGACATTGGAGTATCTAGGTGACATTAGGGTTTTGGTTGATTTGTGTCTTAAGGTGTTATTCTAGTACGAACTCTATGATAGGTTGAACGGAAAGAATAGCTTCATGTTATTTTACTACGGACTCTTGAATAGATCGATCAGAAAGGATAACTTTGAGGTGGTTTCGTACCCTACCATAATCTCTTCGTTTGTTCTCCACTATTAGTGAGTGACTCTTTGTTGCATGTTGAGGGATAGTTATATGATTCAATTATGTTATTATTGTTGAGAGAACTTGCACTAGTGAAAGTATGAACACTAGGCCTTGTTTCAACGCATTGCAATACCATTTGTGCTCACTTTTATCATTAGTTACCTTGCTGTTTTTATATTTTCAGATTTCAAAAACCTCAAGCATACTAACTAAGAAATCATGTCTTCTCAAAATAACATGGCCAAAGAAAGTTCATCCCTACAAAATCATATAGTTTGGTCATGCTCAATTTTCGTCACACAAGAATGCTCTCATCATGCAGAACCCCGATGACAAGCCAAGCAATTGTTTCATACTTTATTAATCTCAAACTTTTTTCAACTTTCACGCAATACATGAGCGTGAGCCACAGATATAGCACTATGGGTGGAATAAAATATAATGAGGGGGTTATGTGGAGAAGACAAAAAAGGAGAAAGTCTCACATCGACGTGGCTAATCAATGGGCTAGGGAGATGCCCATCGATTGATGTCAATGCAAGGAGTAGGGATTGCCATGCAACGGATGCACTAGAGCTATAAATGTATGAAAGCTCCTCAAAAGAAACTAAGTGGGTGTGCATCCAACTTGCTTGCTCACGAAGACCTAGGGCACTTGAGGAGGCCCATTGTTGGAATATACAAGCCAAGTTCTATAATGAAAATTTCCCACTAGTATATGAAGAGTGACAAAACAAGAGACTTTCTATCATGAAGATCATGGTGCTACTTTGAAGCACAAGTGTCGAAAAAAGGATGGTAGCATTTTCCCTTTTATTTTTTTATTTTTTTATTTGGCCTTTCTTTTTTTATTTGGCCCCCTTTTTTTGGACAATGCCATGTTAATGATGATCATCACACTTCTATTTATTTACAACTCAAAGATTACAACTCGATACTAGAACAAAGTATGACTCTATATGAATGCCTTCGGCGGTGTACCGGGATGGGCAATGAATCAAGAGTGACATGTATGATAAATTATGCATGGTGGCCTTGCCACAAATACGATGTCAACTACATGATCATGCAAGGCAACATGACAATGATGATGTGTGTCATGATGAACGGAATGGTGGAAAGTTGCATGGCAATATATCTCGGAATGGCTATGGAAATGCCATAATAGGTAGGTATGGTGGCTGTTTTGAGGAAGATATAAGGAGGTTTATGTGTGACAGAGCGTATCATATCACGGGGTTTGGATGCACCGGCGAAGTTTGCACCAACTCTGAAGGTGAGAAAGGGCAATGCACGGTACCGAAGAGGCTAGCAATGATGGAAGGGTGAGAGTGCGTATAATCCATGGACTCAACATTAGTCATAAAGAACTCACATACTTATTGCAAAAATCTACAATTCATCAAAAACCAAGCATTACATGCATGCTCCTAGGGGGATAGATTGGTAGGAAAAGACCATCGCTCGTCCCCGACCGCCACTCATAAGGAAGACAATCAAATAACACCTCATGTTTCAAATTTGTTACACAACGTTTACCATACATGCATGCTATGAGACTTGCAAACTTCAACACAAGTATTTCTCAATTTCACAACTACTCAACTAGCACAACTTTAATATCACTACCTCCATATCTCAAAACAATCATCAAGCATCAAACTTCTCTTAATATTCAGCACACTCATAAGAAAGTTTTTACTAGTCTTGAATACCTAACATATTAGGATTAATTTCCCAATTTAAGCAAATTACCATGCTGTTTAGGAATCTCAAAATAATATAAGTGAAGCATGATAGTTCATCTATTTCTTCAAAATAAAACTACCGTCATGCTCTAAAAGATATAAGTAAAGCACTAGAGCAAACAACAAACTACTCCAAAAGATATGAGTGAAGATCAATGAGTAGTTGTATAATTATGTAACTATGCGAAGACTCTCTAACATTTAATAATTTCAGATCTTGGTATTTTATTCAAACAGCAAGCAAAACAAAAGATAATAAAATGACGCTCCAAGCAAAACACATATCATGTGGTGAATAAAAATATAGCTCCAAGTAAAGTTACCGATGAACGAAGACGAAAGAGGGGATGCCTTCCGGGGCATCCCCAAGATTAGGCTCTTGGTTGTCCTTGAATATTACCTTGTGGTTCCTTGGGCATCCCCAAGCTTAGGCTCTTGCCACTCCTTATTCCATAGTCCATCGAATCTTTACCCAAAACTTGAAAACTTCACAACACAAAACTTAACAGAAAACTTGTGAGCTCCGTGAGCAAAAGAAAACAAACCACCACTTCAAGGTACTGTAATGAACTCATTCTTTATTTATATTGGTGTTAAACCTACTGTATTCCAAATTCTCTATGGTTTATAAACTCTTTTACTAGCCATAGATTCATCAAAATAAGCAAACAACACACGAAAAACAGAATCTTTCAAAAACAGAACAGTCTGTAGTAATCTGTAACTAACGCAAACTTCTGGAACCCCGAAAATTCTAAAATAAATTTCTGGACGTGAGGAATTTATCTATTAATCATATGAAAAAATAATTGACTAAATATCACTTTTCAAATAAAAATGGCAGCAATTCTCGTGAACGCTAAAGTTTCTGTTTTTTTACAGCAAGATCAAAAAGACTTTCCCCAAGTCTTCCCAAAGGTTCTACTTGGCACAAACACTAATTAAAACATAAAACCACATCTAAATATAGGCTAGATGAATTATTTATTACTAAACAGGACCAAAAAGCAAGGTACAAAAATAAAATTGGGTTGCCTCCCAACAAGCGCTATCGTTTAACGCCCCCAGCTAGGCACGATGATTTCAATGATGCTCACATAAAGGATAAGAATTGAAACATAAAGAGAGCATCATGAATAATATGACTAGCACATTTAAGTCTAACCCTATTCCTATGAATAGGTATTTTGTGATTAAACAACTTATGGGAACAATAATCAAGCATAACTTTAAAACTTTAAGCACATAGAGAGGGAACTTGATATTATTGCAATTCCTACAAGCCTATATTCCTCCCTCATAATAATTTTCAGTAGCATAATGAATAAATTCAACAATATAACCATCACATAAAGCATCCTTTTCATGATCTACAAGCATAGATATTTTATTACTCTCCACATAAGCAAATTTATTGTCATGGATAATAGTGGGAGCAAACTCAACAAAATAACTATCATGTGAGGCATAATCCAATTGAAAATTAAAATCATGATGACAAGTTTCATGGATATCATTATTCTTAATATCATACAAGTCATCACAATAATCATCATAGATAGCAACTTTGTTCTCATAATCAATTGGAACCTCTTCCGAAATAGTGGATTCGTCACTAAATAAAGTCATGACCTCTCCAAATCCACTTTCATAATTATCACAATAAGATTCAACACCCTCCAAAATAGTGGGATCATTACTTCCTAAATTTGACACTCTTCCAAACCCACTTTCATCAATATAATCATCATAAATAGGAGGCATGCTATCATCATAATAAATTTGCTCATCAAAACTTAGGGGACAAAAAAATATCATCTTCATCAAACATAGCTTCCCCAAGCTTGTGGCTTTGCATATCATTAGCATCATGGATATTCAAGGAATTCATACTAACAATATTGCAATCATGCTCATCATACAAAGATTTAGTTCCAAACATTTTAATGCATTCTTATTCTAACGTTTTGGCACAATTTTCCTTTGCATCATACTCAGGAAATATATTAAAAAGATGAAGCGTATGAGGCAAACTCAATTCCATTTTTAGTAATTTTCTTTTATAAACTAAACTAGTGATAAAACCAGAAACTAAAAGATTTGATTGCAAGATCTAAAGATATACCTTCAAGCGCTAACCTCCTCGGCAACGGCGCCAGAAAAGAGCTTGATGTCTACTACACAACCTTCTTCTTGTAGACGTTATTGGGCCTCCAAGTGCAGAGGTTTGTAGGACAGTAGCAAATTTCCCTCAAGTGGATGACCTAAGGTTTATCAATCCGTAGGAGGCGTAGGATGAAGATGGTCTCTCTCAAGCAACCCTGCAACCAAATAACAAAGAGTCTCTTGTGTCCCCAACACACCGAATACAATGGTAAATTGTATAGGTGCACTAATTTTGCGAAGAGATGGTGATACAAGTGGTATATGGATGGTAGAAAAAGTGTTTTTATCATTTACCTACTCGAGGACGAGCAGGAATTAAGCTTGGGGATGCAGATACGTCTCCAACGTATCTATAATTTTTGATTGTTCCATGCTATTATATTATCTTTTGGGATGTTTATGGGCTTTATTATGCACTTTTATATTATTTTTGGGACTAACCTATTAACCCAGAGCCCAGTGCCAGTTTCTGTTTTTTCCTTGTTTTAGATTATCGCAGAAAAGGAACATTAAATAGAGTCCAATTGACCTGAAACTTCACGAAACTTATTTTTGGACCAGAAGAAGCCCACGGAGTATCGGAGATGGACCAGGGGAGTCCCGGGCTGCCCACAAGGGTGGGGGGCACGCCCACCCCCCTGGGCGCCCCCTGCCTCGTGGACAGCCTGGAGATCCACCGACATACTTCTTCCTCCTATATATATCCATATACCCTAAAAACTTCGGGGAGCGGAATAGATCGGGAGTTTCGCCGCCAGAAGCCTCCGTTGCCACCAAAAACCAATCTAGACCCGTTTCGGCACCCTGCCGGAGGGGGAATCCCTCTCCGGTGGCCATCTTCATCATCTCGGCGCTCTCCATGACGAGGAGGGAAGAGTTCTCCCTCGGGGCTGAGGGTATGTACCAGTAGCTATGTGTTTGATCTCTCTCTCTCTCTCTCTCTCGTGTTGTTGAGGTGGTACGATCTTGATGTATCGCGAGCTTTGCTATTATAGTTGGATCTTATGATGTTTCTCCCCCTCTACTCTCTTGTAATGGATTGAGTTTTCCCTTTTCAGTTATCTTATTGGATTGAGTCTTTAAGGATTTGAGAACACTTGATGTATGTCTTGCTGTGCTTATCTGTGGTGACAATGGGATATCACGTGATCCACATGATGTATGTTTTGGTGATCAACTTGTGGGTTCATCCCATGAACCTATGCATAGGGGTTGGCACACGTTTTCGTCTTGACTCTCCGGTAGAATCTTTTTGGGCACTCTTTGAAGTTCTTTGTGTTGGTTTGAATAGATGAATCTGATATTGTGTGATGCATATCCTATAATCATACCCACGGATACTTGAAGTGACATTGGAGTATCTAGGTGACATTAGGGTTTTAGTTGATTTGTGTCTTAAGGTGTTATTCTAGTACGAACTCTATGATAGATTGAACGGAAAGAATAGCTTCATGTTATTTTACTACGGACTCTTGAATAGATCGATCATAAAGGATAACTTTGAGGTGGTTTCGTACCCTACCATAATCTCTTCGTTTGTTCTCCGCTATTAGTGACTTGGGAGTGACTCTTTGTTGCATGTTGAGGGATAGTTATATGATCCAATTATGTTATTATTATTCAGAGAACTTGCACTAGTGAAAGTATGAACCCTAGGCCTTGTTTCAACGCATTGCAATACCGTTTGTACTCACTTTTATCATTATTTACCTTGCTGTTTTTATATTTTCAGATTTCAAAAACCTTTTTCTACCATCCATATACCACTTGTATCACCATCTCTTCACTGAACTAGTGCACCTATACAATTTAACATTGTATTGGGTGTGTTGGGGACACAAGAGACTCTTTGTTATTTGGTTGCAGGGTTGCTTGAGAGAGATCATCTTCATCCTACGCCTCCTACGGATAGATAAACTTTAGGTCATCCACCTGAGGGAAATTTGCTACTGTCCTACAAACCTCTGCACTTGGAGGCCCAACAACGTCTACAAGAAGAAGGTTGTGTAGTAGATATCAAAGATCACCATGACTCTTGTATAAAGTATAAGACAAAAATAAAAGATAGGCCCTTCGCAGAGGGAAGGAGAGGTTGTCATGCGCTTTTATGGTTGGATGCACAAAATCTTAATGCAAAAGAACGTCACTTTATATTGCCACTTGTGATAGGGACCTTTATTATGCAGTCCGTCGCTTTTATTTCTTCCATATCACAAGCTCGTATAAAACTTATTTTCTCCACACTAATAGATCATACATATTTAGAGAGCAATTTTTATTGCTTGAAACAATGACAACTTACTTGAAGGATCTTACTCAATCCATAAGTAGATATGGTGGACTCTCATGGCAAAACTGGGTTTAAGGATATTTGGAAGCACAAGTAGTATCTCTACTTGGTGCAAAGAATTTGACTAGCATGAGGGGGAAAGGCAAGCTCAACATGTTGGATGCTCCATTACAGTATAATTTATTTCGGATATAAGAAAACATAACCCATTACGTTGTCTTCCTTGTCCAACATCAACTTTTTAGCATGTCATATTTTAATGAGTGCTCACAATCATAAAAGATGTCCAAGATAGTATATTTATATGTGAAAACCTCTCTTTCTTTATTACTTCCTATTAATTGCAACGATGACCAAAACTATGTTTGTCAACTCTCAACAACTTTTATTCATCATACTCTTTATATGTGAAGTCATTACTCTCCATAAGATCAATATGATTTCTTTATTTCTTTTTATTCTTTCTTTTTTCTTTTATTCCCTCAAGATCATAGCAAGATAACCAAGCCCTTGACTCAAAACTAATCTTTATTATATAGCTCACGGACTCGATTACATAGATAAGGATCAACACAAATCTCAAAGGTAGATCATACTAAACTTTATTCTACTAGATCTAGATATAACCAAAAGGATCGAACTAAAAAATGGTAAAGATAGAAGTGTGGTGGTGATACGATACCGGGGCACTCCCCCAAGCTTGGCAGTTGCCAAGGGGAGTGCCCATACCGATACTCAGTTCTCCTTTTGTGGTGAAGAAGATGGTGGTGGTGATGACAATTGTGCCTTCAACTTTTTCATATTGTAGTTGAGGAGAGCAATTTCCTCCTTTAAATCATCGACCTCCAACTCCAGCTTCAAACTCTTATCACATAAATCTCCTTTGCTCTTCTGCTGAAAATGAGAAGGAATAGATTGGTTATTAGACCGGTTAGCCCTCTTAGGGAGACTAGACTTCTTGAACTTCATGTACATATCCCCAGGTTGAGGTAGAGGAATATCCTCCTCCTCTGAGCTTGAATCATCGATCCTCATCAAATGAGCATCCTCCTCATCATCCTTAGTTCGACCGTAAGGGGATAGGTCCCCATAGGTCTTTGGGTCAGCAATGAGATGTGAGACATAGCTCTCTCCGTCGGAGTCTTGAGATGACATCTTGCTCTAAATTTGCTATAAAACAACTCAAAAAAAAGAGGATTGTGTCGTGGTACGGTGGTCAAAACCTTCGGGAGATTATATAATGATTTTTACGACCAAAAGAAGTATTGTGTAAGAAAATGGAGTCCGGAGAGCACACGAGGTGTCCACGAGGAAGGGGGCGCGCCCTCCACCCTCGTGGATGCCTCGTGTCCTTTCCGGACAACTTTTTATTTTCCTATTTTCTTAAATATTCCAAAACGGAGAGAAATTGCTATTAGAACTGTTTTGGAGTCGGTTTACTTACCGTACTACATACCTATTCCTTTTAGGAGTCCAAAATGTTTTGGAAAGTGTCCCTTATATACTCCTCCGGGGTTACGGTGTCAATAACATTAGTTTCAACATTTATGGGATTACCCGAGATATAATGTTAGATTCTTTGACCGTTCACTACCGTCGGATTTGTGCCTTTGAAGTTGTTGATTTTTATGGCACCGGAATGATAGACCTCCTCGATAACATAAGGACCTTCCCATTTAGAGAGGAGTTTTCCTGCAAAAAATCTTAAACAGGAGTTGTATAACAAAACATAATCACCTACATTAAACTCACGCTTTTGTATCCTTTTGTCATGCCATCTTTTAACTTTTTATTTAAATAGTTTGGCATTCTCATAGGCCTGGGTTCTCCACTCATCAAGTGAGCTGATGTCAAATAGTCTCTTCTCACCGGTAAGTTTGAAATCATTAATTGAGCTCTTTAATGGCCCAATATGCCTTATGTTCTAGCTCGAGAGGTAACTGACATGCTTTTCCATAAACCATTTTATATGGAGACATACCCATAGGGTTTTTATATGCAGTTCTATAGGCCAATAATGCATCATCAAGTTTCTTGGACCGATTCTTTCTAGATCTATTAACAGTCTTTTGCAAAATTAATTTAAGCTCTCTATTACTCAGTTCTACTTGACCACTAGACTATGGGTGGTATGGAGATGCAATTCTATGATTAACATCATACTTAGAAATCATTTCCAAAAGGCGCCATGGATAAAATGTGAACCACCATCTGTCATTAAGTATCTAGGGACTCCAAACCTCGGAAAAATTAACTTCCTTAAGCATCTTAATAGAGGTGTTATGATCAGCGCTACTAGTTGGAATAGCTTCTACCCACTTAGTAACGTAATCAACAGCAACTAAAATATGTGTATACCCATTGGAGGAAGGAAATGGTCCCATATAATCAAAGCCCCAAACATCAAATGGTTTGATAAAAAGTGAATAGTTCATAAGCATTTCTTGATGTCTACTAATAGTACCAATTCTTTGACATTCATCACAAGACAAGACAAACTTATGGGCATCTTTGAAAAGAGTATGCCAATAAAAACCGGATTGCGATACCATATGTGCAGTTCTATCTCTAGCGTGGTGTCCTCCATAAGCCTCGGGGTGACACTTGCATAGGATCTGTTCCCGTTCATGCTCAGGTACACATCGTCCAATAAAACCATCTACTCCTTCTTTATAAAGGTGTGGTTCATCCCAGAAGTAATGTCTTAAATCATAGAAAAACCTTTTCTTTTGCTGGTATGTGAAACTAGGTGGTATAAATTTAGCAACAATGTAATTTGCATAATCAGCATACCATGGAGCAGTACGAGAAGCATTTATGATAGCTAATTGTTCATCTGGAAAGCTATCATCTATAGGTAGTGGGTCATCAAGAACATTCTCTAACCTAGACAAGTTGTCTGCAATGTGGTTCTCAGCTCCCTTCCTATAAATAATATGCAAATCAAATTCTTGTAGCAAGAGAACCCATCTAATAAGTCTAGGTTTAGCATCTTTCTTTTCCGTAAGGTATTTAATAGCAGAATGATCAGTGTGAACAATTACTTTAGAATCAACAATATAAGGTCTGAAGTTATCACAAGCAAATACAACCGCTAAAAATTCCTTTTCAGTAGTAGCATAATTTCTCTAGGTGCTGTCTAGAGTTTTACTAGCATATTAGATAGCATTTAATTTCTTATCAACTCTTTGTCCTATAACAGCACCTACAGCATAATCTCTAGCATCACACATAATTTCAAAGGGTAAATTCCAATCAGGTGGCTGAACAATAGGTGCAGAAATCAAGGCTTTCTGAATTATTTCAAATGCTTCTACACAATCATCATCAAAGCCAAAAGGAACATATTTTCGTAAGAGATTAGTCAGAGGCGTAGAAATTTTTGAGAAGTCTTTAATGAACCTCCTATAAAAACTGGCATGACCAAGGAAACATCTTATACCTTTAATGTCCTTAGGACATGGCATCTTTTCAATAGCATCAACTTTAGCTTTATCAACTTCAATACATCTTTCAGAAATTTTATGCCCCAAGACAATACCTTCATTCACCATAAAGTGACACTTCTCCCAATTCAAGACAAGATTAGTTTCTTCACATCTCTGCAAAACTCGCTCAAGATTGCTTAAGCAATCATCAAAAGAAGTTCCGTAAACGGAGAAATCATCCATGAAAACCTCAACAATCTTTTCACAAAAGTCAGAGAATATAGCAGTCATACATCTTTGAAAGGTAGCAGGTGCATTACATAAACCAAAAGGCATACGTCTATAAGCAAAGGTACTGAAAGGGCAAGTAAAAGTGGGCTTTTCTGATCCTCTTTCAACACAGGTATTTGAGAGAAACCAGAATAACCGTATAGAAAGCAAAAATGTGTATTTTTGGATAATCTTTCTCGCATTTGATCAATAAAAGGTAAAGGGTAATGATCCTTTCTAGTAGCTTTATTTAATCTGCGGAAATCAATTACCATTCTATAACATGTAACAATTCTTTGTGGGATCAATTCATCTTTATCATTAGGAACAACAGTAATACCTCCCTTCTTAGGGACACAATGGACAGGACTTACCCACTGACTATCAGCAACAGGATAAATTATACCTGCCTCCAGAAGCTTTAGTATTTCATTCCTTACCAGTTTTTTCATCTTGGCATTTAACCGTATTGGTGATCAACAACCGGTTTAGCGTCTTTCTCCAATTTTATTTTGTGCTGACATAGAGTGGGACTAATGCCCTTAAGATCATCAAGAGTATATCCAATAGAAGCAAGGTGCTTCTTCGGAGTTTTCAATAATCTCTCTTCTTCCTGCTCCGAAAGGTTAGCACTAATAATAAGAGGATATATCTTCTTTTCATCAAGATAAGCATATTTAAGAGTATCAGGTAACGGTTTAAGCTCAAACACGGGATCACCCTTGGGTGGAGGAGGATATCCTAGAATTTAAACATGCAAATTGTGCTTCAAAATAGGTCCCTGTTTAAAGAATACTTCATCTATTTTCCTTCTTTCATTCATAAACATATCATTTTCATGGTCTAGCAAATATTGTTCTAAAGGATCATTAGGAGACACGGCAATAGAAGCAAGACCAATAATTTCTTATTTACTAGGCAATTCTTTATCATGGGGTTGTCTACGAAATTTAGCAAAATTAAAATCATGAGACATATCCCCTAAGAAACCGAAACAATATCCTTTTTGAAGTATATCTTAGCATTAACAGTATCCAAGAAGGGTCTACCAAATATAATGGGACAAAAGTCATCTTGTGGGGAACCAAGAACAAGAAAATCAGTAGGATATTTAACTTTCCCACACAAGACTTCAACATCTCTTACAATCCCAACTGGTGAAATAGTATCTCTATTGGCAAGCTTAATAGTAACATCAATGTCTTCTATCTCAGCAGGTGCAATATTGTGACGCCCCGAGACCGATGTGCCAGGTGTCTTCCTGTTATTCGCTATTGTTGCCTTGTCATTGCTTGCGTGTCATGCATTGCATATCATGTCATCATGTGCATTTCTTTTGCATACATGTTCGTCTCATGCATCCGAGCATTTTCCCCGTTGTCCGTTTTGCAATCCGGCGCTCCTATGTCACCCGGTGTCCCTTTCTACCTCTTTTCGTATGCGGGTGTTAAACATTTCCAGATTGGACCGAGACTTGTCATGCAGCCTTGGTTTACTACCGGTAGACCGCCTGTCAAGTTTCGTGCCATTTGGACTTCGTTTGATACTCCAACGGTTAACCGAGGAACCGAAAAGGCCTCGTGTGTGTTGCAGCCCAACACCCTTCCATTTTGGCCCAAAACCCACCAAAAACCCTTCCATCATCTAGAGCGTTCGATCACGATCGCGTGGCCGAAAACCGCACCTCATTTGGACACTCCTAGCTCCCTCTACCTATAAATATGTGCATCTCCCCGAAATTTCGGATGAAACCCTAGTCTTCTTCCACCTCGCGCCACCGGACACTTTCTCTGCGCTCGGACATGTCCACATCGCCGCGCCGGACCAATCGCAACGCGCCAAGTGTCCAACCACCGCCATTTCCATCGTGCCCCGCCGCCGGCTCGCGCGGCCCGGATCGGGCCCGCGGGGCCCAACCGCCGCCGCCGCCACCCGCAGAGGACCCCGCGCGCGCCGCCCGCCGTCTTCTCTGCTTCCGGCCGCCGGAGCTGCGCCGGCCACCGCCGCCACCACCGGAAGACGCCGGAGCCGCCCGGCTCCTGGCCTCCAGCGCCCGAGCGCTCACCGCCCGGTTCCCGTCGGCGCCCGCCCCTGCCGGAGCTCGCCGCCCCGCCGCGGCCTGCTCCCTGCCAGTGCCTGGAGCTCCCCGCCGCCGCCGCCGTTGCACACCACCTCCGAGCCCCGCGCCGCGCCTTCCTGCAAGAGCTCGCTGGAGCTCCCCTCCTCCAGCCAGATCCGGTCGAGGAGCGACCGGATCCGGCGACCTCGACATCGCCGGCGACCTCGAC
This sequence comes from Triticum aestivum, assembly GCF_018294505.1. Classification (NCBI taxonomy): domain Eukaryota; kingdom Viridiplantae; phylum Streptophyta; class Magnoliopsida; order Poales; family Poaceae; genus Triticum; species Triticum aestivum. The sequence continues at coordinate 591,343,196 of NC_057797.1, forward strand.
ATCAGCGGCGACCTCCCTCTTCTCCTCCGGCAACCGCGTGTTCTTCCTCCGGCGATCTTCGTTCACCGCGCCCAGATCTGAAAAAAAACCCAGAGGTTGACTTTCCACCCCCCTCGAAATCTGCTAAGTCCTCAATATTTTTGGGCATTTTCATCGCATCATATCTCCGCATCCGTAGCTTCGATTCGTGCGTGTAGCACATCAAAATGTTCGTCTTGACGAGTACATCATTTCATCTCATTGCATCATTTTCATTTGAGCTGATATTGATGCCCGAAATATCGTTGGAAGAGGGCTATGTGAGTATTTTGTCAGATCTGTTTCAGCAAATGGCATTTTGTCATTTTTGCCATGTTTAATGTGTACATGATATGATGTTGAGCTCTACATGTGTTTTGTAATATGCCATGCCATCTTTACAGAGGTGCTTGCCATGTATTTTTGTGATGTTTGTGGTGACTAGCACAAGCTTGCAAAGTAGCGTAATCGGTAATGCTGATTTCAGGGACTTAGAATTTCACTAAGTCCTTGTCCTGATTTTGTTGTTATGCCATATGTTCATGTTGTTTCCTAGTGATCCGTGCCTCTTTTGAGGATGATCAGTATGGATGTTTTGTTGTGGTGCTCTATCCATCCATGTCTTTTTTTGCATTTATGGAGCACCTTGCTTGAGTCAATCGAGCTCTGCATTTGCTATATCGTGAATCCTGGCAGATTGTTGACTTGTTAGCGATTTTGCCGAGGATATTGCTATTGATCCGTGCATGCTATGTTGCAGTTCTTGCCATTTCTAGCTCCTATGATATGTATTCTTGATGGGTGTACGCTTAGATTGTCATGCCATGCTCTGTAGTGAGTGCATCGAGCTCATGAACATGACTACTCGTTAACTGATTTGCATGCTCCAGTTTTCACTAAGTCTGAGATCTGTTTATGTTTTTGCCATGTTTTCATGCTTGCAATTGTATTTTCTGATCCCTTTTGGCTCAAGGTCACTAAGGGACTTTTGTTAAGTGCTTTGAGTAGCTTCATGCCATGCCTTGCTTTGCCATGTTAAGTTCCTGTAGCATGTACTTTTCATGCTCTAAAGTGTGCTTCCTGATGATAAATTCCAGACTTGTGTTAATTTCACTAAGTCTGAAACATGTTATCATTTGCACTTTTGCCATGCTTGTTTTAACCTGTTAATGGATGAATTAGCCGTAGCTCAGTGTTCATCTTTTGTCAAGCATCATGAGGGGATCCCTTCCAGGCCTTTTGTTGCCATGTTTGAGTGCTGTAGGATAATTATCTTGTTGCATTTAGATGGTTACTTGCTGTTTATCACAGACCGGTGCCATATTTGTTTTGCTTGCCATTTCCAAACCGTGCATCCGATTCTGGTGATCTTTATATCGATTTCAACCCGAATCACCTCACCTTTCCATTGGCACTCTTGGATTTCCAATTTGAGGCCAGGTTCAATCATTCTTTGTCAAATCATGCATATGCATCACATACCGCATCCCGCATATCATACCATGTTCGTGTGTTGGTTGTTTACTATGTTGTGTGCTTCTTTCTGGTGTTGCTTCTTCGGGTTGATTCCGATAATGTCGCGTTTGTGAGGACCCGTTCAACTATGACCGTTTGTCTTCTTCATGGACTCGTTCTTCTTCCTTGCGGGATTTCAGGCAAGATGACCATACCCTCGAAATCACTTCTATCTTTGCTTGCTAGTTGCTCGCTCTTTTGCTATGCCTATGCTGCGATATCTACCACTTTCTTATCATGCCTCCCATATTGTTGAACCAAGCCTCTAACCCACCTTGTCCTAGCAAACCGTTGTTTGGCTATGTTACCGCTTTGCTTAGCCCCTCTTATAGCGTTGTTAGTTGCAGGTGAAGATTGGAGTATGTTCCATGTTTGGAACATGGTTATTTGTTGGGATATCACAATATCTCTTATTTAATTAATGCATCTATATACTTGGTAAAGGGTGGAAGGCTCGGCCTTATGCCTGGTGTTTTGTTCCACTCTTGCCGCCCTAGTTTCCGTCATATCGGTGTTATGTTCCTGGATTTTGCGTTCCTCGCGCGGTTGGGTTATAATGGGAACCCCTTGACAGTTCGCCTTGAATAAAACTCCTCTAGCAATGCCCAACATTGGTTTTACCATTCACCACCTAGCCTTTTTCCCTTGGGTTTCGCGGACCCAAGGGTCATCTTTATTTTAACCCCCCGGGCCAGTGCTTCTCTAAGTGTTGGTTCGAAACGGGCAGCCTGCGGGGCCACCTCGGGGAAACTCGAGGGCTGGTTTTACTCGTAGCTTGACCTATCTGAGTGTGCCCTGAGAACGAGATATGTGCAGCTCCTATCGGGATTTGTCGGCACATTCGGGCAGTGTTGCTGGACTTGTTTTACCATTGTCGAGGATGTCTTGTAACCGGGATTCCGAGTCTGATCGGGTCTTCCCGCTAGAAGGAATATCCTTCGTTGACCGTGAGAGCTTGTGATGGGCTAAGTTGGGACATACCTGCAGGGATTTGAACTTTCGAAAGCTGTGCCCATGGTTATGGGCAGAAGGGAATTTGTTAATGTCCGGTTGTAGAAAACTTGAAGTTTAACTTAATTAAAATGCGTCAACCGTGTGTGTAACCGTGATGGTCTCTTTCCGGCGGAGTCCGGGAAGTGAACACGGTGTTGGAGTAATGCTTGATGTAGGTTGTTCTAGGATCACTTCTTGATCATAGTTGTTCGACCGTGCTTTGCCTTCTCTTCTCGCTCTCATTTGTGTGTGTTAGCTACCATATATGCTAGTCGCTTGCTGCAGCTCCACCTCATACCATTATCTTACCTATAAGCTTAAATAGTCTTGATCGCGAGGGTGTGAGATTGCTGAGTCCCCGTGACTCACAGATACTTCCAAAACCAGCTTGCAGGTGCCGTTGAACTGTGCAGATGACGCAAGCAAGCCCAAGGAGCAGCTCGATGAAGATCTTGTCCTTTATGTTGTTTCGTTCTAGTCGATCAGTAGTGGAGCCCAGTTGGGTCGATCGGGGATCTGTGTAGAATTTGGGGTAGTCTTCTTTTATTTTGGTTCCGTAGTCGGACCTTGATTGTATCTGGATGTTGTAATGCTTTATTCATGTATTGTGTGAAGTGGCGGTTGTAAGCCAACTATGTATCTCTTTCCCTTATGCATTACATGGGTTGTGTGAAGATTACCTCACTTGCGACATTGCTTTCAATGCGGTTATGCCTCTAAGTCGTTCTTCGACACGTGGGAGATATAGCCGCATCGAGGGCGTTACACATATCATGCATAATTTCTTTGTATAAGGAATGAGGTATTGCACTCGCACTAGAACCCATGTCACATTAGCCAGGATAGCAATGATCTCCTATTTTAACAGAAACAACAGGCATGCCTACAACAGGTCTATGTTTATCTTTAGTATCGGGTCTAGCAATTCTAGCAGCTTCATCACAGAAGTAAATAACATGCCCATCAATATTATTGTCCAAGAGATCTTTAATCATTGCAACACTAGGTTCAACTTTAATTTGCTCAGGGGGTTTAGGTGTGCTAGCATTACTCTTACGAACCACAGTTGAAGCTTTAGCATGATCCCTTATTCTAACAGGGAAAGGTGGTTTCTCATAATCGATAGGAACAATAGGATCAACATTATTAGTGATAGTCTTTTCTTCAACTTTAATAGGTTCAACTACTTTTACTTCAATGTGAGGATGATATTTAAACCACTTCTTCTTAGGGAGATCAACATGAGTAGCAAATGATTCACAGAAAGAAGCTACTATCTCAGAGTCAAGTCCATATTTAGTGCTAAATTCACGAAAAGCATCGGTATCCATAAAAGATATAAAACAGTCAAACTTAGGTGTTATACCTGACTCCTTACCTTCGTCAAGTCCCCAATCTTCAGATTTGCATTTAATTCTTTCCAATAAATCCCATTGAAGAAATAATCCCTAGAGGTAATAATAAAGTTATTATTTATTTCCTTATATCATGATAAATGATGATTATTCAAGCTAGAATTGTATTAACCGGAAACATAATACATGTGTGAATACATAGACAAACAGAGTGTCACTAGTATGCCTCTACTTGACTAGCTCGTTGATCAAAGATGGTTATGTTTCCTAACCATAGACATGAGTTGTCATTTGATTAATGGGATCACATCATTAGGAGAATGATGTGATTGACTTGACCCATTTCGTTAGCTTAGCACTAGATTGTTTAGTTTGTTGCTATTGCTTTCTTCATGACTTATACATGTTCCTATGACTATGAGATTATGCAACTCCCGCTTACCGGAGGAACACTTTGTGTGCCACCAAACGTCACAACATAACTGTGTGATTACAAAGGTGCTCTATAGGTGTCTCCGAAGGTACTTGTTGGGTTGGCGTATTTCGAGATTAGGATTTGTCACTCCGATTGTCGGAGAGGTATCTCTCGGCCCTCTCGGTAATGCACATCACTTAAGCCTTACAAGCATTCCAACTACTGAGTTAGTTGTGGGATGATGTATTACGGAACGAGTAAAGAGACTTGCCGGTAACGAGATTGAACTAGGTATTGAGATACCGACGATCCAATCTCGGGCAAGTAACATACCGATGACAAAGGGAACAACGTATGGTGCTATGCGGTCTCACCGATAAAGATCTTCGTAGAATATGTAGGAGCCAATATGGGCATCCAGGTCCCGCTATTGGTTATTGACCAGAGAGGTGTCTCGGTCATGTCTACATAGTTCTCGAACCTGTAGGGTCTGCACGCTTAACATTTGTTGATGATATAGTACTATATGAGTTATGTATGTTGATGACCGAATGTTGTTCGGAGTCCGGGATGAGATCACAGACATGACGAGGAACTCCGGGATGGTCCAGAGATAAAGTTTGATATATGGGATAATAGTGTTTTGTCACCGGAAGGGTTCCGGAATTCACCGAAAGGGGTTCCGGATGTTTCCCGAAATGTTTAGGTACGAGAACACTTTATTTGGGCCAAAGGGGAAAACCCACAAGGTTTTTGGAAAGTGCAAAAGGAAGTTTTGCGGACTCTAGTGGCCAGACGCCAGGGTCCCTGGCGTCTGGGTCCAAACGCCGGGAACCCTGGCGTTTGGCCCTGGAGTCCGAGAAGGACTCTTGCCTTTCGGGTTAAACCGACTTTGTGGAGGCTTTTACTCCAAGTTTTGACCGCAAGGCTCAACATATAAATAGAGGGGTAGGGCTAGAACCCAAGACACATCAAGAAACACCAAGCCGTGTGCCGGCAACCCCGTCCCCTCTAGTATATCCTCCATCATAGTTTTCGCAGTGCTTAGGCGAAGCCCTGCGGAGATTGTTCTTCACCAACACCGTCACCACACCGTCGTGCTACCGGAACTCATCTACTACTTCGCCCCTCTTGCTGGATCGAGAAAGCGAGGACGTCACCGAGCCAAACGTGTGCAGAACTCGGAGGTGTCGTGCTTTTAGTACTTGGATCGATCGGACGTGAAGCCTTACGACTACATCAACCACGTTGATATAACGCTTCCACGAACGGTGTACGACGGTACGTAGACAACACTCTCCCCTCTCGTTGCTATGCATCACCATGATCTTGCGTGTGCGTAGGAATTTTTTTGAAATTACTACGTTCCCCAACAGTGGCATCCGAGCCAGGTTTTATGCGTTGATGTTATATGCACGAGTAGAACACAAGTGAGTTGTGGGCGATATAAGTCATACTGCTTACCAGCATGTCACACTTTTGTTCAGCGGTATTGTTGGATGAAGCAGCCCGGACCAACATTACGCATACGCTTACGCGAGACTGGTTCTACCGATGTGCTTTGCACACAGGTGGCTGGAGGGTGTCAATTTCTCCAACTTTAGTTGAACCAAGTGTGGCTACGCCCGGTCCTTGCGAAGGTTAAAACAACATCAACTTGACAAACTATCGTTGTGGTTTTCATGCGTAGGTAAGAACGGTTCTTGCTAAGACCGTAGCAGCCACATAAAACTTGCAACAACAAAGTAGAGGACGTCTAACTTGTTTTTGCAGGGCATGTTGTGATGTGATATGGTCAAGACATGATGCTAAATTTTATTGTATGCGATGATCATGTTTTGTAACTGAGTTATCGGCAACTGGCAGGAGCCATATGGTTGTCGCTTTATTGTATGCAATGCAATCGTCCCGTAATGCTTTACTTTATCACTAAGCGATAGCAATAGTCATGGAAGCATAAGATTGGCGAGACGACAACGATGCTACGATGGAGATCAAGGTGTCGCGCCAGTGACGATGGTGATCATGAAGGTGCTTCGGAGATGGAGATCACAAGCACAAGATGATGATGGCCATATCATATCACTTATATTGATTGCATGTGATGTTTATCTTTTATGCATATTATCTGGCTTTGATTGACGGTAGCATTATAAGATGATCTCTCACTAAATTTCAAGATAAAAGTGTTCTCCCTGAGTATGCACCGTTGCCAAAGTTCGTCGTGCCCAGACACCACGTGATGATTGGGTGTGATAAGCTCTACGTCCATCTACAACGGGTGCAAGACAGTTTTTGCACACGTAAAATACTCAGGTTAAACTTGACGAGCCTAGCATATGCAGATATGGCCTCGGAACACTGAAACCGAAAGGTCGAGCGTGAATCATATAGTAGATATGATCTACATATTGATGTTCACCATTGAAAGCTACTCCATTTCACGTGATGATCGATTATGGTTTAGTTGATTTGGATCACGTGATCACTTAGATGATTAGAGGGATGTCTTTCTAAGTGAGAGTTCTGAAGTAATATGATTAATTGAACTTAAATTTATCATGAACTTAGTACGTGATAGTATTTTGCTTGTCTATGTTTGATTGTAGATTGATGCCCCGTGCTGTTGTTCCATTGAATTTTAATGCGTTCCTTGAGAAAGCAAAGTTGAAAGATGATGGTAGCAATTACACGGACTGGGTTCGTAACTTGAGGATTATCCTCATTGCTGCACAGAAGAATTACGTCCTGGAAGCACCACTGGGTGCCAGGCCTGCTGCAGGAGCAACACCAAATGTTATGTACATCTGGCAGAGCAAAGCTGATGACTACTCAATAGTTCAGTGTGCCATGCTTTACGGCTTAGAATCGGGACTTCAACGATGTTTTGAACGTCATGGAGCATATGAGATGTTCCAGGAGTTGAAGTTAATATTTCAAGCAAATGCCCGGATTGAGAGATATGAAGTCTCCAATAAGTTCTATAGCTGCAAGATGGAGGAGAATAGTTCTGTCAGTGAACATATACTCAAAATGTCTGGGTACCATAATCACTTGACCCAACTGGGAGTTAATCTTCCTATTGATAGTGTCATTGACAGAGTTCTTCAATCACTGCCACCAAGCTACAAGAGCTTCATGATGAACTATAACATGCAAGGGATGGATAAGATGATTCCCGAGCTCTTCGCAATGCTAAAGGCTGCGGAGGTAGAAATCAAGAAAGAGCATCAAGTGTTGATGGTCAATAAGACCGCCAGTTTCAAGAAAAAGGGGAAAGGGAAGAAGAAGGGGAACTTCAAGAAGAACAACAAACAAGTTGTTGCTCAGGAGAAGAAACCCAAGTCTGGACCTAAGCCTGAAACTGAGTGCTTCTACTGCAAGCAGACTGGTCACTGGAAGCGGAACTGCCCCAAGTATTTGGCGGATAAGAAGGATGGCAAGGTGAACAAAGGTATATGTGATATACATGTTATTGATGTGTACCTTACCAGAGCTCGTAGTAGCACCTGGGTATTTGATACTGGTTCCGTTGCTAATATTTGCAACTCAAAACAGGGACTACGGATTAAGCGACCAAGGACGAGGTGACGATGCGCATGGGAAATGGTTCCAAAGTCGATGTGATCGCGGTCGGCACGCTACCTCTACATCTACCTTTGGGATTAGGTTTAGACCTAAATAATTGTTATTTGGTGCCAGCGTTGAGCATGAACATTATATCTGGATCTTGTTTAATGCGAGACGATTATTCATTTAAATCATAGAATAATGGTTGTTCTATTTATATGAGTAATATCTTTTATGGTCATGCACCCTTGATGAGTGGTCTATTTTTGATGAATCTCGATAGTACTAATACACATATTCATAATGTTGGAGCCAAAAGATGCAGAGTTGATAATGATAGTGCAACTTATTTGTGGCACTGTCGTTTAGGTCATATCGGTGCAAAGTGCATGAAGAAACTCCATACTGATGGACTTTTGGAACCACTTGATTATGAATCACTTGGTACTTGCGAACCGTGCCTCATGGGCAAGATGACTAAAACGCCGTTCTCCGGTACTATGAAGAGAGCAACATATTTGTTGGAAATCATACATACAGATGTATGTGGTCCGATGAATGCTGAGGCTCGCAGCGGATATCGTTATTTTCTCACGTTCACAGATGATTTAAGCAGATATGGGTATATCTACTTGATGAAACATAAATCTGAAACATTTGAAAAGTTCCAAGAATTTCAGAGTGAAGTTGAAAATCATCGTAACAAGAAAATAAAGTTTCTACGATCTGATCATGGAGGAGAATATTTGAGTTACGAGTTTGGTCTACATTTGAAACAAAGCGGAATAGTTTCGCAACACACGCCACCCGGAACACCACAGCGTAATGGTGTGTCCGAACTAGGCCTGGGCATTCGGTAGAAACCGAAAATTCGGTTTTTACCGTTCGTTTTTTTTTTGGAATTCGGCTAGTAAAAGAAGAAACCGAAAATAGCAAGCTAAAACAGCTAACCGACATCTCGGTTAACCGGAAATTTGGTTCGGTATTCGGTTTTACACCAAAAACCATGCTTTAAGCATTTGTGCTATGTGTGCAGCCGCGTCACCCTCTTATAGGCAAAACTATCTGCCACATCTCCTTAGCCAGGCGAGGTGGGACTAAAGGAGCCGCTGTTCGCCAGATCGCACACGGACAGGCACACCCCATCGACGTGAGCTGGGCCTTGCATCCTGTAAGCCCAACATCCTTGCATGCTAGCGCTTATCAACCACATCTTGCGTTCTCAAAAAAAATACACATCATGCATGAGCAAACAACAAACAAACGTGGGCGCGTGACTCTCGGGATTGTGGGCGTCGCCTAGAAGAAAGAGATCATGGGCGCGTGACTCCCGAGAGTCATCGTTGGCTGCGCGTGCACACCTACTTTTGCATTATTCGTTGACTTGAGTCATGTTGCTCAGTTTTTCTTCGGTTAACCGGATTGAAAACCGAATCCACCGAATTATGTTCGGTTAGTGGACATGGAAAACGATTTTTCCTGTGAAAGTAGAAAAAACCGAAATTTCGGTTTATTCGGTTTCAGCTTCGATTCGGTCTTAGTTCATCGGTTTTTATGCCCACCCCTAGTCCGAACGTCGTAATCGTACTCTACTAGATATGCTGCGATCTATGATGTCTCTTACTGATTTACCGCTATCGTTTTGAGGTTATGCTTTAGAGACAGCCGCATTCACGTTAAATAGGGCACCATCGAAATCCGTTGAGATGACACCTTATGAACTATGGTATGGCAAGAAACCAAAGTTGTCGTTTCTTAAAGTTTGGGGTTGTGATGCTTATGTGAAAAAGCTTCAACCTGATAAGCTCGAACCCAAATCGGAGAAATGTGTCTTCATAGGATACCCAAAGGAGACTGTTGGGTACACCTTCTATCACAGATCCGAAGGCAAGACATTCGTTGCTAAGAATGGATCCTTTCAAGAGAAGGAGTTTCTCTCGAAAGAAGTGAGTGGGAGGAAAGTAGAACTTGATGAGGTAACTGTACCTGCTCCCTTATTGGAAAGTAGTTGACTATAGAAATATGTTCCTCTAACTACTACACCAATTAGTGAGGAAGCTAATGATGATGATCATGTAACTTCAGATCAAGTTACTACCGAAACCTCGTAGGTAAACCAGAGTGAGATCCGCACGAGAGTGGTACGGTAATCCTGTTCTGGAGGTCATGTTACTTGACCATGACGAACCTACGAACTATGAGGAAGCGATGATGAGCCCAGATTCCACAAAATGGCTTGAGGCCATGCAATCTGAGATGAGATCCATGTATAAGAACAAAGTATGGACTTCGATTGACTTTCCCAAAGATCAGCGAGCCATTGAGATTAAATGGATCTTCAAGAGGAAGACGGACGCTGATAGCAGTGTTACTATCTACAAAGCTAGAATTGTGGCAAAAGGTTTTCGACAAGTTCAAGGTGTTGACTACGATGAGAGTTTCTCACTCGTATCTATGCTTAAGTCTGTCCGAATCATGTTAGGAATTGCCACATTTTATGAAATCTGGCAAATGGATAAACAAAAATACATTCCTTAATGGATTTATTATAGAAGAGTTGTATATGACGCAACAAGAAAGATTTGTCAATCCTAAAGGTGCTAACAAAATATGCAAGCTCCAGCGATCCATCTATGGACTGGTGCAAGCATCTCGGAGTTGGAATATACGCTTTGATAAGTTGATCAAAGCATATAGTTTTACACAGACTTGCGGTGAAGTCTGTGTTTACAAGAAAGTGAGTGGGAGCACTACAGCATTTCTGATAAGTATATGTGAATGACATATTGTTGATCGGAAATAATGTAGAATTATCCTACAAAGCATAAAGGAGTGTCTGAAAGGAGTTTTCCAAAGAAAGACCTCGGTGAAGTTGCTTACATATTGAGCATCAAGATCTATATAGAGATAGATCAAGACGCTTGATAAGTTTTTTCAATGAGTACATACCTTGACAAGATTTTGAAGTAGTTCAAAATGGAACAGTCAAAGAAAAAGTTCTTCCCTGTGTTACAAGGTGTGAAACTGAGTAAGACTCAAAGCCCGACCATGGCAGAAGATAGAAAGAGAATGAAAGTCATTCCCTATGCCTTGGCCATAGGTTCTATAAAATATGCCATGTTGTGTACCAAATCTATTGTATACCCTACACTGATTTTGGCAAGGGAGTACAATAGTGATCTAGGAGTAGATCACTGGACAACGGTCAAAATTATCCTTAGTGGAATAAGGATATGTTTCTCGATTATGGAGGTGACAAAAAGGTTCGTCGTAAAGGGTTACGTCGATGCAAATTTTGACGCTGATCCAGATGACTCTAAATCTCAATCTGGATACATATTGAAAGTGAGAGCAATTAGCTAGAGTAGCTCCGTGCAGAGCATTGTTGACATAGAAATTTGCAAAATACTTACGGATCTGAATGTGGCAGACCCGTTGACTAAACTTCTCTCACAAGCAAAACATGATCACACCTTAGTACTCTTTGGGTGTTAATCACATAGCGGTGTGAACTAGATTATTGACTCTAGTAAACCCTTTGGGTGTTTGTCACATGTCGATGTGAACTATGGGTGTTAATCACATGGTGATGTGAACTATTGGTATTAAATCACATGGCGATGTGAACTAGATTATTGACTCTAGTGCAAGTGGGAGACTGAAGGAAATATGCCCTAGAGGCAATAATAAATTAATATTTATTTCCTTATATCATGATAAATGTTTATTATTCATGCTAGAATTGTATTAACCGGAAACGTAATACATGTGTGAATACATAGACAAACAGAGTGTCACTAGTATGCCTCTACTTGACTAGCTCGTTGATCAAAGATGGTTATGTTTCCTAACCATAGACATGAGTTGTCAGTTGATTAACGGGATCACATCATTAGGAGAATGATGTGATTGACTTGACCCATTCCGTTAGCTTAGCACTTGATCATTTAGTTTGTTGCTATTGCTTTCTTCATGACTTATGCATGTTCCTATGACTATGAGATTATGCAACTCCCGTTTACCGGAGGAACATTTGTGTGCCACCAAACGTCGCAACGTAACTGGGTGACTATAAAGTTGTTGTACAGGTGTCTCCGAAGGTACTTGTTGGGTTGGCATATTTCGAGATTAGGATTTGTCACTCTGATTGTTGGAGTGGTATCTCTGGGCCCTCTCGGTAATGCACATCACTATAAGCCTTGCAAGCATTTCAACTAATGAGTTAGTTGCGGGATGATGTATTATGGAACGAGTAAAGAGACTTGCCGATAACGAGATTGAACTAGGTATTGAGATACCGACGATCGAATCTCGGGCAAGTAACATACCGATGACAAAGGGAACAACGTATGTTGCTATGCGGTCTCACCGATAAAGATCTTCATAGAATATGTAGGAGCCAATATGGGCATCCAGGTCCCGCTATTAGTTATTGACCAGAGAGGTGTCTCGGTCATGTCTACATAGTTCTCGAGCCCGTAGGGTCCGCACGCTTAACGTTCGTTGACGATATAGTACTATATGAGTTATGTATGTTGATGACCGAATGTTGTTCGGAGTCCGGGATGAGATCACGGACATGACGAGGAACTCTGGAATGGTCTGGAGATAAAGTTTGATATATGGGATAATAGTGTTTTGTCACCGGAAGGGTTCCGGAATTCACCGGAAGGGGTTCCGGATGTTTCCCGAAATGTTTGGGTACGAGAATACTTTATTTGGGCCAAAGGGGAAAGCCCACAAGGTTTTTTGAAAGCGCAACAGGAAGTTTTGCGGAGTCCAGGGGCCACACGCCAGGGTCCCTGGTGTCTGGGTCCAGACGCCAGGAACCCTGGCGTCTGGCCCTGGAGTCCGAGAAGGACTCTTGCCTTTTGGGTGAAACCGACTTTGTGGAGGCTTTTACTCCAAGTTTTGACCCCAAGGGTCAACATATAAATAGAGGGGTAGGGCTAGCACCCAAGACACATCAAGAAACACCAAACCGTGTGCCTGCAACCCCGTCCCCTCTAGTTTATCCTCCGTCATAGTTTTCGTAGTGCTTAGGCGAAGCCCTGCGGAGATTGTTCTTCACCAACACCGTCACCACGCCGTCGTGCTGCCGGAACTCATCTACTACTTCGCCCCTCTTGCTGGATCGAGAAGGCGAGGACGTCACCGAGCCGAACTTGTGCAGAACTCGGAGGTGCCGTGCTTTCGGTACTTGGATCGGTCGGACGTGAAGACGTACGACTACATCAACCACGTTGATATAACGCTTCCGCGAACGGTCTACGAGGGTAGGTACACAACACTCTCCCCTCTCGTTGCTATGCATCACCATGATCTTGCGTGTGCGTAGGAAATTTTTTGAAATTACTACGTTCCCCAACACCCATTTGAATTCAATAGTCTTCATCATAAAAGAACCAGTACAAGAAGTATCGAGCATGGAGCGATTGTTGAGAGAAAGCCGAGCATAAATTTTTTGAATAATAATTTCTCTTGAGAGCTCATGATTGGGGCATGAATATAACATTCACTTAAGCCTCCCCCAAGCTTGAGTGATGCTTTCTCCTTCACGAGGCCAAAAATTATATATATAATTACGATCGCAATGAACCAGATGCATAGGATAAAATTCTGATGAAATTCCAATTTCAATCGGTTGTAGTTCCATGATCAAATACCGTCACATAGCCTAAACCATGTCAATGCCTTTCCCTTCAAAGATCAAGGGAAGACCTTCTTCTTGATAACATCCTCGAGCATACCAGAAAGCTTAAATAATCCACAAACTTCATCCACATAAATTAGGTGCATATCGGGATATAATGTTCCATCTCATGTAAAAGGATTAGCTAGCAGTTTCTCTATCATACCCGAAGGAATTTCAAAGTAAACATTTTCAGTAGGTTCAGAAGGTTGAGGAGAAACTCTTTGCTCTACTGGTCGGGGTGAAGATACCCCGAACAAGCCCGTCAAAGGATTATTTTCCATAGTAAGAAGTGACAGTAAATTTCAGCACACTATATAAATTTTTCCTTACCAAAGGCGCTTCACTCCCCGGCAACTGCACTAGAAAAGAGTCTTGATGACCCACAAGGATAGGGGATCTATTGTAGTCCTTTCAATAAGTAAGAGTGTCGAACCCAACGAGGAGCAAAAGGAAATGACAAGCAATTTTTAGTAAGGTATTCTCTGCAAGCACTGAAATTATCGGTAATAGATAGTTTTGTGACAAGGTAATTCATAACGGGTAACAAGTAACAAGAGTAAACAAGGTGCAGCAAGGTGTCCCAATCCTTTTTTTAGCAAAGTACAAGCCTGGACAAACTCTTATATAAAGGAAAGCGCTCCCCAAGATAGATGGGAATTATCGTCGAGCTAGTTTTCATCATGCTCATATGATTCGCATTCGTTACTTTGATAATTTGATATGTGGGTGGACCGGTGCTTGGGTACTGCCCTTCCTTGGACAAGCATCCCACTTATGATTAACCCCCTTCGCAAGCATCCGCAACTACTAAAGAAGAATTAGGTAAACCTAACCATAGGATGAAACATATGGATCCAAATCATCCCCTTACGAAGCAACGCATAAAGTAGGGTTTAAGCTTCTGTCACTCTAGCAACCCATCATCTACTTATTACTTACCAATGCCTTCCCCTAGGCCCAAACAATGGTGAAGTGTCATGTAGTCGACGTTCACGTAACATCACTAGAGGAAAGACAACATACATCTCAGCAAAATATCGAACGAATACCAAATTCACACGACTACTTATAACAACACTTCTCCCATGTCCTAAGGAACAAACATAACTACTCACAAATCATATTCATGTTCATAATCAGAGGGGTGTTAATGTGCATAAAGGATCTGAACATATAATCTTCCACCGAATAAACCAACTAGCATCAACTACAAGGAGTAATCAACACTACTAGCAACCCACAGGTACCAATTTGAGGTTTTGAGACAAAGATCGGATACAAGAGATGAACTAGGGTTTGAGAGGAGATGGTGCTGGTGAAGATGTTGATGGAGATTGACCCCCTCCCGATGAGAGGATCGATGGTGATGACGATGGTGACGATTTCCCCCTCTCGGAGGGATGTTTCCCCGGCAAAACAGCTCTGCCGGAGCCCTAGATTGGTTCCGCCAAGGTTCCACCTCGAGACGGCGGCTCTTCGTCCCGAAAAATTCCTTCTTATTTATTTCCAGGGCAAAAGACACCTTATACCAGAAGATGGGCATCGGAGGCCTGCCAGGTGGCCCATGAGGCAGGGGGCGCGCCCCCCACCCTTGTGGATGGTGGCTAGCTCCCTTCTGGTGCTTTCTTCACCCAATATTTTTGATATATTCTAAAACTGACTTTCGTGGAGTTTCAGGACTTTTGGAGTTGTGCAGAATAGGTCTCTAATATTTGCTCCTTTTCCAACCCAGAATTCCAGCTGCCGACATTCTCCCTCTTCATGTAAACCTTGTAAAATAAGAGAGAAAAGGCATAAGTGTTGTGACATAATGTGTAATAACAGCCCATAATGCAATAAATATCGATATAAAAGCATGATGCAAAATGGACATATCAGTATCCTCAGAAGAGGGGTTAGTTACCACATCAGCAGTTGAAGATATTGCAGTAGTAGCAGCAGTAGAACATTCAGCAACCAAGACAGCATTATCACGCTCAAGACATTTTAAACATGTTGGCACAAAGTCTTCCTGAGCGGAACTGATCTGTTGAGCGTGAAGTGACTCGTTCTCCTTTTGAAGATCTTCATGAGACGCTCTCAGGTTCTCTAGTTCTTGCTTCCTTTGAAGATAATCATAGGAAAGCTTCTCATGAGTAGCTGAGAGTGTTTCATGACGACTTTCAAGTTCCTTGTACTTAACATAAAGATTTTTGATGTCTTCAATTAAGGACTGAGTTCGAGTCATTTCCGCGTCCAATAGGTCATTGCTTTTGTCTAGCAACTTTTGAATATGTTCCATAGCAGTTTGTTGTTCAGTTGCAATTTTAGCAAGTGTTTTGTAGCTAGGTTTAGATTCACATTCAGAGTCATCTTCATTGGATGTTTGAAAGTAAGCATCGCATGAGTTTACCTTGGCACCACGTGCCATGAAGCACTAGGTAGGAGCAGAGTTATCCTCATGATCAGCATCAGTGTCGGCAGCGAGGCCATTGTCTTCGGTGTTGAAGATGGACATGGCGACGTAAGTCGAGGCTAGAGCCAGGCTTGCCACACCTGAATCGGACTGCTCCTCAGACTCCACCTCCGCCTCCTCATAAGCAGACTCCTCCTTTGAATCCATATCCTTGCCAACAAACACACGAGCCTTGCTGGATGAGCTCTTCTTGTGAGAAGAAGACTTTGAAGAAGACTTTGAGGATTTCTTCTTCTTCTTGTCATCAGAATCATATTCCTTGCTCTTCTTCTTCTTCTTGGTCTCATTGTCCCATTGAGGACACTCAGAGATGTAGTAACCAGGTTTCTTGCATTTGTGGCATGTTGTCTTCTTGTGGTCACGAGTGGAAGCTTCTTCATTTCTTGAGATGGATCTTGAAGACTTTCTAAAACGTTTCTTCTTGGAGAACTTCTGGAACTTCTTCACGAGCATAGCTATCTCCTTTCCAATGTCTTCAGGATCCCAAGAACTGCTGTCAGATTCTTCTTCAGATGAGGACACAACCTTTGTCTTCAAAGCCCGGGTTCGGCCATAGTTGGGGCCATAGATATCTCTTTTCTATGATAACTGGAACTCATGTGTGTTGAGCCTCTCAAGTATGTCAGATGGATCGAGATCTTTGAAGTCAGGACGTTCTTGTATCATCAGGGCCATGGTGTCGAATGAGTTGTCAAGTGATCTCATGAGCTTCTTGATAATTTTGTGCTTGGTGATCTCAATGGCGCCAAGTGCGCGAAGCTCATTTGTGATATCAATGAGGCAATCAAATGTGAGCTGGATGTTCTCATTGTCGTTTATCTTGAAGCGGTTGAATAGGTTACGAAGAACATCAATCCTTGAATCTCTCTGAGTTGGGACGCCTTCATTGACCTTGGAGAGTCAGTTCCAGACCAGCTTCGCAGTTTCCATTGCACTCACACGGCCATACTGTCCTTTGGTCAGATGACCACAGATGATGTTCTTGGCAGTCGAATCCAGTTGAATGAACCTCTTCACATCAGCAGCGGTGACACCTTCACCGACCTTGGTAATGCCATTCTTGACGACATACCAGGGGTCGACATCAATGGCTTCAAGATGCATGTGCATCTTATTCTTCTAGTAGGGGTAATCAGTGCCATCGAAGACCGGGCACGCAGCGGAGACCTTGATTATTGCTACCTCTTGAGCATGCGTTGGTTTTCCCTTGAAGAGGAAAGGGTGATGCAGCAAAGTAGCGTAAGTATTTCCCTCAGTTTTTGAGAACCAAGGTATCAATCCAGTAGGAGATAACACGCAAGTCACCTAGTACCTGCACAAACAATCAAGAACCTTGCAACCAACACGATAAAGGGGTAGTCAATCCTTCATGGTCACTCGCAAAAGTGAGATCTGATAAAGATAGTAAGATAAATATTTTTGGTATTTTTGTTGTATAGATCGGAAAGTAAAGACTGCAAATTAGTAAACGAGATGCGATGAAAATAAAAAGAGATGCAATATAATAAGAAAGAGACCTGGGGGCCATAGGTTTCACTAGTGGCTTCTCTCATGATAGCATGTATTATGGTGGGTGAACAAATTGCTGCCGAGCTATTGATAGAAGAGTGCATAGTTATGAGAATATCTAGGCAATGATCATGAATATAGGCATCACATCTGTGTTAATAGACCGAAACGATTCTGCATCTACTACTATTACTCCACACATCGACCGCTATCCAGCATACATCTAGAGTATTAAGTTCATAAGAACAGAGTAATGCATTAAGCAAGATGACATGATGTAGAGGGATAAACTCAAGCAATATGATATAAAACCCATCTTTTTATCCTCGATGGCAATAATACAATACGTGCCTTGCTGCCCCAACTATCACTGGGAAAGGACACCGCAAGATTGAACCCGAAGCTAAGCACTTCTCCCATTGCAAGAAAGATCAATCTAGTAGGCCAAACTAAACCGATAATTCGAAGAGACTTGCAAAGATATCAAATCATGCATATAAGAATTCAAAGAAGAACCAAATATTATTCATAGACAACTTGATCATAAATTCACAATTCATCGGATCTCGGCAAACACACCGCAAAAAAATATTACTCCCTCCTTCCATTTATATAGGGCCTAATGCATTTTTAAGACCGTCATTGACTATTGATAAGATTAATAGTACATGACATGCATAATATGAAAATTATATCATTGAAAGCTCCTTTCACATACGAATTTGATGGTATGCTTTGTGTAAGTTGCATGTCATATATTATTGCTCTAACATTTGGTCAAAGTTAGCCTCGAAAAACGTATTAGGCCCTATATAGATGGAAGGAGGGAGTACATCGAATAGATCTCCAAGAACATCAAGAACTTTGTGTTGAGAACCAAAGGGAGAGAAGAAGCCATCTAGCTAATAACCCTGGACCCGAAGGTCTGTGGTAAACTACTCACACATCATCGGAGAGGCTATGGTGTTGATGTAGAAGCCCTCCGTGACCGATTCCCCCTCCCGCAGATCGTCGGAAAAGGCCTAGATGGGATCTCACGGTACAGAAGGCTGCGGCGGTGGAAAGTGGTTTCGTGGCTCTCTTCGATGTTTTTAGGGTATAAGAGTATATATATAGGCGAAAGAAGTATGTCGGTGGAGCTCCGTGGGGCCGACGATGGTGGGGGCGCGCCTACCCCCCTGCTCCGTGGGGCTCCGTGGGGCCCACGAGGGTGAAAGTTCCTATTATAAAGAATCATAAAGAAACAAACTTCTCAGAGTATTCAATGCACTTTATATGAAAGTTCCTATTATACCCATCTTGGATGCCCATCATATTGGGACTAATTTTATAACCAAAGAAAATTACCATGTTGTTCTAAAAGACTCTCAAAATAATAAAAGTGAAGCATGATAGATCAATAATTTCTATAAAATAAAACCATCACCGTGCTCTAAAAAGATATAAGTGAAGCACTAGAGCAAAATTATCTAGCTCAAAAGATATAAGTGAAGCACATAGAGTATTCTAATAAATTCGATTCATGCGTGTCTCTCCCAAAAGGTGTGTACAGCAAGGATGATTGTGGTAAACTAAAAAGCAAAGACTCAAATGATACAAGATGCTCCAAGCAAAACACATATCATGTGGTGAATGAAAATATAGCCTCAAGTAAAGTTACCGATAGACAAAGACGAAAGAGGGGATGCCTTCCGGGGCATCCCCGAGCTTAGGCTTTTGGTTGTCCTTGAATTTTACCTTGGGGTGCCTTGGGCATCCCCAAGCTTAGGCTCTTGCCACTCCTTATTCCAAAATCCATCAAATCTTTACCCAAAAACTTGAAAACTTCACAACATAAAACTTAACAAAAAATCTCATGAGCTCCGTTAGTATAAGAAAACAAACCACCACTTACGTAGTAATTTCAAAAAAATTCCTACGCACACGCAAGATCATGGTGATGCGTAGCAACAAGAGGGGAGAGTGTTGTCTACGTACCCTCGTAGACCGTTCACGGAAGAGTTATATCAACGCGGTTGATGTAGTCGTACGTCTTCACGTCCGACCGATCCAAGTACCGAAAGCATGGCACCTCCGAGTTATGCACACGTTCGGCTCGGTGACGTCCTCGCCTTCTCGATCCAGCAAGAGGAGCGAAGTAGTAGATGAGTTCCGACAGCACGACGGCGTGGTGACGGTGTTGGTGAAGAACAATCTCCGCAGGGCTTCGCCTAAGCACTACAAAAACTATGACGGAGGATAAACTAGAGGGGACCGGGTTGCCGGCACACGGCTTGGTGTTTCTTGATGTGTCTTGGGTGCTAGCCCTACCCCTCTATTTATATGTTGAGCCTTGGGGTCGAAACTTGGAGTAAAAGCCTTCACAAAGTTGGTTTCACCCGAAAGGCAAGAGTCCTTCTCGGACTCCAGGGCCAGACGCCAGGGTTCCCGGCGTCTGGACCCAGACGCCAAGGACCCTGGCGTCTGGCCCCTGGACTCCGCAAAACTTGATTTTGCGCTTTCCAAAAACCTTGTGGGCTTTCCCCTTTGTCCCAAATAAAGTGTTCTCGTACCCAAACATTTCGGGAAACATCCGGAACCCCTTCCGATGAATTCCGGAACCCTTCCGATGACAAAACACTATTATCCCATATATCAAACTTTATCTCTGGACCATTCCGGAGTTCCTCATCATGTCCGTGATCTCATCCCGGACTCCGAACAACATTCGGTCATCAACATACATAACTCATATAGTACTATATCATCAACGAACGTTAAGCGTGCGGACCCTATGGGTTCGAGAACTATGTAGACATGACCGAGACACCTCTTTGGTCAATAACCAATAGCGGGACCTGGATGCCCATATTGGCTCCTACATATTCTACGAAGATCTTTATCGGTTAGACCGCATAACAACATACGTTGTTCCCTTTGTCATCGGTATGTTACTTGCCCGAGATTCGATCGTCGGTATCTCAATACCTAGTTCAATCTCGTTACCAGCAAGTCTCTTTACTCGTTCCTTAATACATCATCCCGCAACTAACTCATTAGTTTCAATGCTTGCAAGGCTTATAGTGATGTGCATTACCGAGTGGGCCCAGAGATACCTCTCCGACAATCGGAGTGACAAATCCTAATCTCGAAATACGCCAACCCAACAAGTACCTTTGGAGGCACCTGTAGAGCACCTTTATAACCACCCAGTTACGTTGTGACGTTTGGTGGAACACAAAGTGTTCCTCCGGTAAATGGGAGTTGCATAATCTCATAGTCATAGGAACATGTATAAGTCATGAAGAAAGCAATAGCAACAAACTAAACGATCAAGTGCTAAACTAATGGAATGGGTCAAGTAAATCACATCATTCTCCTAATGATGTGACCCCATTTAATCAAATGACAACTCATGTCTATGGTTAGGAAACTTAACCATCTTTAATCAACGAGCTAGTCAAGTAGAGGCATACTAGCGACACTCTGTTTGTCTATGTATTCACACATGTATTATGTTTCCGGTTAAGACAATTCTAGCATGAATAATAAACATTTATCATGAAATAAGGAAATAAATAATAACTTTATTATTGCCTCTAGGGCATATTTCCTTCAGTCTCCCACTTGCACTAGAGTCAATAATCTAGATTACACAGTAATGATTCTAACACCCATGGAGCCTTGGTGCTCATCATGTTTTGCTCGTGGAAGAGGCTTAGTCAATGGGTCTGCAACATTCAGATCCGTATGTATCTTGAAAATTTCTATGTCTCCCACCTGGACTAAATCCTAGATGGAATTGAAGCGTCTCTTGATGTGCTTGGTTCTCCTATGAAATCTGGATTCCTTCGCCAAGGCAATTGCACCAGTATTACTAAACAGGAACAAAAAATAAAGAACAAAAATAAAATTGGGTTGCCTCCCAACAAGCACTATCGTTTAACGCCCCTAGCTAGGCATAAAAGCAAGAATAGATCTAGGTATTGTCATCTTTGGTATGCAATTCATAAGTGGCTCTCATAATTGATTCATAAGGCAATTTAATTTTCTTTCTAGGAAAGTGTTCCATTCCTTTCCTTAACAGGAATTGAAATCTAATATTTTCTTCTCTCATGTCAATAATTGCACCAATCGTTCTAAGGAAAGGTCTACCAAGAATAATAGGACATGTAGGATTACAATCTATATCAAGAACAATGAAATCGACGGGCACATAATTCCTATTTGCAACAATAAGAACATCATTAACCCTTCCCATAGGTTTCTTAATGGTGGAATCCACAAGGTGCAAATTTAAAGAACAATCATCAAATTCACGGAAACACATCACACAAAGTTTTTGGAATCGTCGAAACACTAGCACCCAAATCACACAAAGCATATCATTCATGATCTTTAATCTTAATTTTAATAATAGGTTCCCACTCGTCATAAAGTTTTCTAGTAATAGAGACTTCTAGTTCAAGCTTTTCTTCATAGGATTGTATTAAAGCATCAACAATATGTTTAGTAAAAGCTTTATTTGGATTATAAGCATGAGGGGAATTTAACACGGATTGCAACAAGGAAATACAATCTATCAACGAGCAATTATCATAATTAAATCCCTTGAAATCCAAAATAGTGGGTTCATTGCTATGTAAAGTTTTGACCTCTTCAATCCTACTTTTATTAATTTTAGCATCAAGATCTAAAAACTCCGAATCATTGGGATGCCTTTTAACTAAAGTTGACTCATCTCGAGTCCCATCTTTATCAAGATTCATATTGTAAAGCAAAGATTTAATAGGAGACACATCAATCACTTTTAGATCTTCATCATTAATATCATGAAAACTAGAATAACATGTTTTCACAAAGTAATCTTTTTTGGCACGCATCCTAGCGGTTCTTTCCTTGCACTCATCAACGGAAATTCTCAAGGCTTTGAGAGACTCATTGATGTCATGCTTAGGTGGAATAGATCTAAGTTTCAAAGAATCAACATCAAGAGAAATTCTATCCATGTTCCTAGCCAACTCATCAATCTTAAGAATTTTTTCTTCAACCAAAGCATTGAAATTCTTTTGCAAACTCATAAATTCTTTAACACTAGTCTCAAAATCAGAGGGCACCTTATTAAAATTTCCATAAGAATTGTTGTAGGAATTACCATAATTATTAGAGGAATTATTGGGAAACGGCCTAGAATTAAAGTTTCCTCTATACGTGTTGTTATCAAAATTGTTCCTACCAACAAAATTCACATCCATAGATTCATTATTATTCTCAATCAAAGTGGACAAAGTCATATCATTAGTGTCGCTGTCAAAACCGGTGGATCTCGGGTAGGGGGTCCCGAACTGTGCATCTGAAGTTGATGGTAACAGGAGACAGGGAACACAATGTTTACCCAGGTTCGGGGCCTCTCAATGGAGGTAAAACCCTACGTCCTGCTAGATTAATATTGATGAGTATGGGGGTTACAAGAGTTGATCTACCACGAGATCGTAATGACTAAAACCCTAGAAGTCTAGCCTATCTGATTATGATTGTCCCTACAGACTAAACCCTCTGGTCTATATATACTCCAGAGGGGACTAGGGTTATACAAAGTCGGTTACATAGAAAGGAAATAATACATCCGGCCGCCTAGCTTGTCATCCATGCAAAGGAGAATCCTATCCAGACACGGGAGAAAGCCTTCTATATTATATCTTCACGGCCCAATAGTCCGGCCCATGTCAACAGTCTGGATGCCCGAGGACCCCCTCTTCCAGGACTCCCTCAATTAGGATCAAAAGAAGCACTCTTATTAGCAAACAATTTCATAAGTTCATCCATCTTTCCACTCAAAACATTAATCTCTTCAATCGCATGAACTTTTTTACTAGTGGATCTTTTGGTGTGCCATTGAGAATAATTAACCATAATATTATCTAGGAGTTTAGTAGCTTCTCCTAAAGTGATTTCGATAAAAGTGCCTCCCGCAACCGAATCTAAAAGATTTCTAGAAGCAAAATTTAATCCGGCATAAAAAGTTTGTATAATCATCCATAAATTCAAACCATGTGTAGGGAAATTGTGTATCATTAATTTCATCCTCTCCCAAGCTTGTGCAACATGCTCATGATCAAGTTGCTTAAAATTCATAATATCATTTCTAAGAGAGATGATCTTAGCGGGAGCAAAATATTTAGAGATAAAAGCGTCTTTGCACTTATTTCGTGAATCAATAGTATTTTTAGGCAAAGAAGAGAACCAAGTTTTAGCACGATCTCTAAGAGAAAACGGAAATAGCTTAAATTTAACAATATCATTATCCACATCTTTCTTCTTTTGCATATCACCCAAATCAACAAAGTTGTTTGGATCGGTTGCGGCATCTTCACTAGGAAGGCCAGAAAATTGATCTTTCATGACAAGATTCAATAAAGCAGCATTAATTTCACAAGATTCAACACTGGTAATAAGAGCAATCGAAATGCTAACAAAATCATTGTTGTTGGTATTAGAAAAGTCACATAATTTAGTATTATCTTGAACCATCGTGACAAACAGTCAAACCAACACACAATCACACAAGCAAGCGAAAAGAGGCGGACGAAAAAGGGCGAATAAAATGGCAAAGGGTTTTCAAAAACGTTTTAGAAGTGGGGGAGTGGAAAATGAGAGGCGAATGGCAAATAATGTAATGCGAGGGAGAAGAGTTTATGATAGGTACTTGGTAAGTCTTGACTTGAGCGTAGATCTCCCACGCAAGTCACCTAGTACCTGCACAAACAATCAAGAACCTTGCAACCAACGCGATAAAGGGGTTGTCAATCCCTTCACGGCCACTCGCAAAAGTGAGATCTGATAAAGATAGTAAGAGAAATATTTTTTGGTATTTTTGTTGTATAGATTGGAAAGTAAAGATTGCAAAATAGTAAATAAGATGAGAAGAAAATAAAAAGAGATGCAATATAATAAGAAAGAGACTCGGGTGCCATAGGTTTCACTAGTGGCTTCTCTAATGATAACATGTATTACGGTGGTTGAACAAATTACTGCCGAGCAATTGATAGAAGAGCGCATAGTTATGAGAATATATAGGCAATGATCATGAATATAGGCAGCACGTCCGTGTTAAGTAGACAGAAACGATTCTGCATCTACTACTATTACTCCACACATCGACCGCTATTCAACATGCATCTAGAGTATTAAGTTCATAAGAACAGAGTAATGCATTAAGCAAGATGACATGATGTTGAGGGATAAACTCAACAAATATGATATAAAACCCATCTTTTTATCTATGATGGCAACAATACAATACGTGCCTTGCTGCCCCTACTATCACTGGGAAAGGACACCGCAAGATTGAACCCAAAGCTAAGCACTTCTTCCATTGCAAGAAAGATCAATCTAGTAGGCCAAACTAAACCTATAATTCAAAGAGACTTGCAAAGATATCAAATCATGCATATAAGAATTCAGAGAAGAACCAAATATTATTCATAGATAAACTTGATCATAAATCCACAATTCATCGGATCTTGGCAAACACACCGCAAAAAACTATTACATCGAATAGATCTCCAACAACATCAAGGAGAACTTTGTATTGAGAACCAAAGAGAGAGAATAAGCCATCTAGCTAATAATGATGGACCCGAAGGTTTGTGGTAAACTACTCACACATCGTCGGAGAAGCTATGGTGTTGATGTAGAAGCCCTTCGTGAACGATTCCCCCTCTGGCAGATTGCCGGAAAAGGCCCCAGATGGGATCTCATGGGTACAGAAGGTTGCGGCGGTGGAAAAGTGGTTTCGTGACTCTCCTGGATGTTTTAGGGTATAAGAGTATATATAGGCGAAAGAAGTACGTCGGTGGAGCTCCGTGGGGCCCAGGAGGGTGGGGGCGCGCCTACCCCCTAGGCGCGCCCTCCTGCCTCATGGCTGCCTCAGACTTCCAGACTTCCACTCCAAGTCTCCTAGATTGCGTTTGTTCCAAGAAAGATCCTCGCAAAGGTTTCATTCCATTTGATATTCCTTTTTTGCGAAACACTAATATAGGCAAAAAACAGAAACTGGCACTGGGCCTCCGGTTAATAGGTTAGTCCCAAAAATAATATAAAAGAGCATATTAAAGCACATTAAACATCCAAAACAGATAATATAATAGCATGGAATAATCAAAAATTATAGATACGTTGAAGACATATCAATTATCCCTGCAGTCGACATAGTTGAAACTCCAGGTGGTTAAATTGAATCACGTAGAACAAGGGAGCACCTTGCTCTGATACCAATTGAAAGTGCTAGTTATGGACTAGAGGGGGTGAATAGGAAATTTTTATGAAAGTCTTCAAAACACGAGGTCTTTGAAGACAAACAGCAGAACTGAGCCTATTGATATGCAGCGGAAGGTAGACTACACTAGACAAGTCATAGTTAAGTAAGCAGTATAGTGAAAGCAAGAAGACAATTAGCGGCAAGGTAGTATGGATCAGGATGGAAGATAGTATGAAGCAAACAGTAAATATTCTTCACTCAGTGAAGTTAATCAGTCCAGACAAGCAGGCAATGACTTCACGAAGACAAATTGTAAAGTGAAGGGAAGTGGAGGATAGAACCAGTTGCTTGACGAAGACAAGGATTTGGTAGACCAGTTCCAGTTGCTGTGACAACTGTACATCTGGTTAGGGAGGCTGAGATTTAACTCAGAAGACCGCATCTTCACCTTATTCCCCTTGAGCTAAGTACACCCAGTCCTCTCCCAATCACTCTGGTAAGTCTTCAAGGTAGACTTCCAAACCTTCACAGACTTCGTTCACCGACGATCCACAATGACTCTAGGATGCTCAGAACACGACGCATAACCGGCTGGAGGATTCACAGTCCTCAAGTGTAACAAGTCTTCAGGTCAGGCAGACAGAAAGACTTCAGTGATGCCTAACACTCTTTGGCTCTGGGTGTTTTGGGCTTTGTCCTCGCAAGCATCTCTCTCTCGAATGCTTCGGAGGTGGGTTGCTCTCAAACGACAAAAGTCGTGCACTAACTCTGAGCAGCCACCGATTTATGGTGTAGGGGGTGGGATATTTATAGCCAGGAGGCAACCCGATCAAATTAGTCCGAAATGACCCTGGGTCACTAAGGAACCGACACGTGTCCAATGGTCGGATTTAAAACACATGCGGCATCTTGACTTGGGCTACAAGCAAAGCTCACTCATCCAGCTCTGAATAAGATTTGCTCACATTGTCTTCGCTCGAAGACATTGGATTTTGATTGAGGATCACTTCAGTCACTCTGAGTTTGTTCACTTGGACCCCACTTAACAGTACGGTGGTTCCTATGACTCAACAAAGAAGAAAAGGAAACTACGAAACAACTATGTCTTCGCATTCCATAGTCTTCAAGTGAATATCTTCACATGTCATAATCTTCATCGTGAATGTCTTCAGGAACCACCATTGTCTTGAATGTCTTCACACATTTTTAGGGGTCATCTCTGGTAGGTAAACCGAATCAATAAGGGACTACTACCTGCGTTATCCTGCAATTCTCACAAACACATTAGTCCCTCAACCAAGTTTCTCGTCAATACTCCAAAACCAACTAGGGGTGGCACTAGATGCACTTACAATCCTCATGAAAGGACTAAGTCTCAAGGCCATTGCAACTTGGTGGTAGTTTGAAAGGGGTGTTAGGGAACACAGTATTTCAAAAAAATTCCTATGATCATGCAACATATATCTAGGAGATGCATAGCAAAGAGAGGGGAGAGTGTGTCTACGTACCCTCGTAGACCGAAAGCGGAAGTGTTAAGCAACGAGGTTGATGTAGTCGAACGTCTTCGCGATCCAACCGATCAAGTACCGAACATACGGCACCTGCGCGATCTGCACACGTTCAGCTCGGTGACATCCCTCGAACTCTTGATCCAGTTGAGGCCGAGGGAGAGTTTCTTTAGCACAACGGCGTGGTGATGGTGATGATGAAGTTACCGGAGCAGGGCTTCGCCTAAGCACTACGACGATATGACCGAGATGTGTTTCTGTGGAGGGGGCACCGCACACGGCTAAGAGAAACTTTGGTCTATCTTTGGGGTGCGGTGCCCCCCTCCCACGTATATAAAGCGGGGAAGGAGGAGGAGGCCGGCCAAGGGGAGGAGGCGCGGCATGTGGGAGCAATACTACTCCAAGTAGGATTCACCCCCCCCTGTCCTATTCCAACAAGGAGAAGGGGGAAGGAGAGGGAGGAGAGAAGGAAAGGGGGGCCGGCCCCCCTAGTCCAATTCTGTTTGGGCTAGGGGGCGCGCGCCCTACCTTGGCCTGCCTCCTCTCTTCCACCAATAGGCCCATGAGGCCCAAAACCCCCCCGGGGGGTTCCGGTAACCCCCTGGTACTCCGGAAAATACCCGATACACTTCAGAACTATTCTGGTGTCCGAATATAGTCTTCCAATATATCAATCTTTATGTATCGACCATTTTGAGACTCCTCGTCATGTCCTTGATCTCATCTGGGACTCCGAACTACCTTCAGTACATGAAAACACATAAACTAATAATGTCGATCGTCATCGACCGTTAAGCGTGCGGACCCTATGGGTTCGAGAACTATGTAGACATGACCGAGACTCATCTCCGGTCAATAACCAATAGCTGAACCTGGATGTTCATATTGGCTCCCACATATTCTACGAAGATTTTTATCGGTCAAACCGCATAACAATATACGTTGTTCCCTTTGTCATCGGTATGTTACTTGCCCGAGATTCGATTGTTAGTATCATCATACCTAGTTCAATCTCATTACCGGCAAGTCTCTTTACTCGTTATGTAATGCAACATCCTGTAACTAACTCATTAATCACATTGCTTGCAAGGCTTATAGTGATGTGCATTACAAAGAGGGCCCAGAGATACCTCTCCGACAATCGGAGTGACAAATCCTAATCTCGATCTATGCCAACTCAACAAACACCATCGAAGACACCTGTAGAGCATCTTTATAATCACGTAGTTATGTTGTGACGTTTGATAGCAAACTAAGTGTTCCTCCGGTATTCAGGAGTTGCATAATCTCATAGTCATAGGAACATGCATAAGTTATGGAGAAAGCAATAGTAATAAACTAAACGATCATAGTGCTAAGTTAACGGATGGGTCATGTCAATCACATCATTCTCTAATGATGTGATCCCATTTATCAAATGACAACTCATGTATATGGTTAGGAAACTTAACCATCTTTGATTAACGAGCTAGTCAAGTAGAGGCATACTAGTGACACTCTGTTTGTCTATGTATTCACACATGTACTAAGTTTCCGGTTAATACAATTCTATGATAAATAATAAACATTTATCATGATATAAGGAAATATAAATAACAACTTTATTATTGCCTCTAGGGCATATTTCCTTTAGTCTCCCACTTGTAGTAGAGTCAATAATCTAGATTACACTGTAATGATTATAACACCCATGGAGTCTTGGTGCTGATCATGTTTTGCTAGTGAGAGAGACTTAATCAATGGTGAGGGAGTCCTGGACTAAGGGGTCCTCGAGCGTCCGGCCTATTAGCCATGGGCCGGACTGATGGGCTGTGAAGATACGAAGACCGAAGACTACACCCGTGTCCGGATGGGACTCTCCTTGGCATGGAAGGCAAGCTTGGCGACTAACTATGTAGATTCCTTTCTTTGTAACCGACCTTGTGTAACCCTAGATCCTCCTGGTGTCTATATAAACCGAAGGACTTAGTCCGGAGGATAGACATTATCATAGCCATACAAGCTAGACCTCTAGGGTTTAGTCATTACGATCTCGTGGTAGATCAACTCTTGTAATACTCATATTCATCAAGATCAATCAAGCAGGACGTAGGGTATTACCTCCTTAGAGACGGCCCAAACCTGGGTAAAACATTGTGTCCCCTGTCTCATATTACCATTGACCTTAGACGCACAGTTCGGGACCCCCTACCCGAGATCCGCCAGTTTTGACACCGACGTTGGTGCTTTCATCGAGAGTTGCACCGTGTCGTCATCAAGAGGTTCGATGGCTCCTTCAACCATCTACAACGATGCTGCCCAAGGGGGAGTTTTCCTCCCCAGACAGATCTTCGTGTTCGGCGGTTTCGCTCTGCGGGCCAACTCGCTTGGCCATCTGGAGCAGATTGAAAGCTACGCCCCTGGCCATCAGGTCAGATTTGGGAGCTTGAACTACATCGCGGACATCCGTGGGGACTTGATCTTCACCGGATTTGAGACCGCGGCTACCACTCCTGGCCACCCCGAGGGACATGACCTAAATTTGTCATCGGACTGCATCCAGGAGACAACTCCCATAACTGCTCAGGCCTTAGATCCGGAGCAGGCTGCACCACCCAAGGACGGGAAGCTCAACCCCACCACGGAGGCCATAGATTGCACGGTGTTAGAGCCGCACATAGACTTGATCTCACACGATACCTGTGCCACCGGAACTCCGGACTCGTTTCTGGCCGTAAGTTCCGAACCATGTGAGCCCGCGGACGCCGAACTTGATCGTTTATCGATCTTCAAATTCAGTGCCGCAGACATCTTCCAGCACTCGCGTTTGGGGGACATGCTAAACTCGTTAAAAAACCTGTCCTTGGAGGAGGACTCATAGCCGAACTATATGCGGTTCTAACTAGGGGCTGACGATGGAGAATTTTGCTCAACGGTCGAGGATTTAACCAACACACTTGATTACAACTCCGAGGATATCGACGGTATGGACGACGATGCCGGAGAAGAAGAGACCCAGAACCCACCGTTCACCGAACGCTGGACGGCCACTTCCTCGTATGATGTATACATGGTGGATGCACCAAAGGAGAACAGCAGCGATGACAAGGAAGATCCAGCTGAGGATAAACCTTCCGAAATACAATCCAAGCGCCAGCGTCAGCAGCGCTGCTCTAAGTCACGCTGCAGTAAAGACAGCAACACCGGCACACGAGAAGACGACTGAGGGAGTCCTGGATTAGGGGGTGTTCGGGTAGCCGGACTATACCTTCAGCCGGACTCCTGGACTATGAAGATACAAGATTGAAGACTTCGTCCCGTGTCCGGATGGGACTTTCCTTGGCGTGGAAGGCAAGCTTGGCGATGTGGATATTCAAGATCTCCTACCATTGTAACCGACTTTATGTAACCCTAACCCTATCCGGTGTCTATATAAACCGGAGGGTTGTAGTCCGTAGGCAATCAACTCCATACACAACAATCATACCATAGGCTAGGTTCTAGGGTTTAGCCTCCTTGATCTCGTGGTAGATCTACTCTTGTACTACCCATATCATCAATATTAATACAGCAGGAGTAGGGTATTACCTCCATCGAGAGGGCCCGAACCTGGGTAAAAAACATCGTGTCCCTTGTCTCCTGTTACCATCCGGCCTTGACGCACAGTTCGGGACCCCCTACCCAAGATCCGCCGGTTTTGACACCGACATTGGTGCTTTCATTGAGAGTTCCTCTGTGTCGTCGCCTTTAGGCCCGATGGCTCCTTTGATCATCAACGACGATACGGTCCAGGGTGAAATTTTCTCCCCGGACAGATCTTCGTCTTCGGCGGCTTCGCTCTGTGGGCCAATTCACTCGGCCACCTGGAGCAGATCGAAAGCTACGCCCCTGGCCATCAGGTCAGGTTTGGAAGCCTAAACTACACGGCTGACATCCACGGGGACTTGATCTTCGACGGATTCGAGCCACAGCCAAGCGCGCCGCACTGTCTCGATGGGCATGATATAGCTCTGCCGCCGAACAGCGCCTTGGAGGCCGCATACGCATCGGTTTCGACCATTGATTCGGAGCATACTGCGCCGATCGAGGATCAGCGGTTAGACGCTGCCTCAGGGGCTGCGATCTCAGAGGCGATCGAGCCGAACTCCAGCCCCGCACTCCGCATGGCCCGTGACTCCGAGGATCCGGACTCCTCCCCGGACTCCGAACCCCCCGCGCCCCTGCCAATCGAATCCGATTGGGCGCCGATAATGGAGTTCACCGCCGCAGACATCTTTCAGCATTCGCCTTTTGGCGACATCCTGAACTCTCTTAAGTCTCTCTCTTTATCAGGAGAGCCCTGGCCGGACTACGGTCAGCGAGGGTGGGATACGGACGATAAGGAAATTCAAAGCCCACCCACCACCCACTTTGTAGCCACTGTCGACGATCTAACCGACATGCTTGACTTCAGCTCCGAAGATATCGACGGCATGGACGACGATGTAGGAGACGAACAGGAACCAGCACCTGTAGGGCGCTGGAAGGCCACCTCGTCATATGACATATATATGGTGGATACTCCAAAAGATGGAGATGGCGATGGAACAGTGGGGGATGACGCCCCCAAGAAACAGCCAAAGCGCCGGCGTCAACGGCGCCGCTCTAAATCCCGCCAAAGCAAAAACGGTGATTCCGGCACGGGAGATAATACTACCCCGGATAACGCCGAAGAACACCCACCTCAGCAAGATTCGGCACAGGAAGATGGAGAAGCCAGCCCTCATGAGAGAGCGGCAGACCGAGAGGTCGAGGATGATAACTATACGCCTCCCTCCGAAGAGGAGGCAAGCCTCGATGACGACGAATTCGTCATACCATCAGACCCCGCCGAACAAGAGCGTTTTAAACGCAGGCTTTTAGCCACGGCAAGCAGCCTCAAGAAAAAGCAGCAACAGCTTAAAGCTGCCCAAGATTTGCTAGCTGACAGATGGACTGAAGTCCTTACGGCCGAAGAGTATGAACTCGAACGCCCCTCCAAGAGTTACCCGAAGCGCAGGCCGCTACCCCGATCAGAGGAGGAAGCACCTACATCACCAGCGCATGACATGGCAGACCGGCCACCTCGCGGCCGCGACAGAGAGGCCCCTCGGCCCTCCACCCAAGCCATGCCCCGACGCCGCTCAACTAAGGCACGGGAAAATGCGCCCGACCTGCGAGACATACTGGAGGATAAGGCAAGACAAACAAGATCGATCTACGGATCGTGCAGGCGCCCTACGGCATGTGACAATGATCTTCACTCCGGATACAACAAATCCGGCCGGGCCGAACACAACAGACATAGCGCTTCCGAGCTACGTCGTGATATAGCCCAGTACAGAGGCGCCGCACACCCGCTATGCTTCACGAATGAAGTAATGGATCATAAAATCCCAGAGGGTTTCAAACCCTTAAACATCGAATCATACGATGGCACAACAGACCCGGCGGTATGGATCGAGGATTATCTCCTTCACATCCACATGGCACGCGGCGATGATCTACACGCCATCAAATACCTCCCGCTCAAACTTAAAGGACCGGCCCGGCATTGGCTTAACAGCTTGCCAGCAGACTCAATCGGTTCTTGGGAGAACCTGGAAGCCGCATTCCTCGACAACTTCCAGGGCACTTACATGCGACTGCCGGATGCCGACGACTTAAGCCACATAATTCAGCAGCCAGAGGAATCGGCCAGACAACTCTGGACACGGTTCCGAACAAAGAAAAACCAAATAGTCGACTGTCCAGACGCAGAGGCCCTAGCAGCCTTCAAGCATAACATCCGCGACGAGTGGCTTGCCCGGCACCTGGGACAGGAAAAGCCGAAATCCATGGTAGCCCTCACGACACTCATGACCCGCTTTTGCGCGGGAGAAGACAGCTGGCTAGCTCGCAGTAACAACTTATCAAAGAACCCTGGTAATTCGGATACCAAGGACAAAAGTGGCAGGACACGTCGGAATAAGCAAAAACACCGCGTTAACAACGACAGCAATGAAGACATGGCAGTCAATGCCGGATTCAAAGGCTATAAATCCGGTCAGCGGAAAAAGCCATTCAAAAAGAATACTCAGGGCCCATCCAGTTTGGACCGAATACTCGATCGCTTGTGCCAGATACATGGCACCCCCGAAAGGCCAGCCAATCACACTAACAGGGATTGTTGGGTGTTCAAGCAGGCAGGCAAGTTAAGGGCCGAAAACAGAGACAAGGGGCAGCACAGCAACGACGAGGAGCCCAAGCCGCCGAACAACAATGGACAGAAGGGCTTTCCCCCACAAGTGCGGACGGTGAACATGATATACGCAACCCACATTCCCAAGCGGGAGCGGAAGCGTGCGCTACGGGACGTATACGTGATAGAGCCAGTCGCCCCAAAGTTCAACCCATGGTCCTCCTGCCCGATCACTTTTGATCGAAGGGACCATCCCACTAGCATCCGTCATGGCGGCTTCGCCGCATTGGTTCTCGACCCAATCATCGACGGATTTCATCTCACAAGAGTCCTCATGGACGGCGGCAGTAGCCTGAACCTGCTTTATCAGGATACAGTGCGGAAAATGGGCATAGATCCCTCAAGGATTAAGCCCACAAGAACGACCTTTAAAGGCGTTATACCAGGTGTAGAAGCCAACTGTACAGGCTCAGTAACACTTGACGTGGTCTTCGGATCCCCGGACAATTTCCGAAGCGAAGAGTTAATCTTCGATATAGTCCCGTTTCGCAGTGGCTATCACGCCCTGCTCGGACGAACCGCATTTGCAAAGTTCAATGCGGTGCCGCACTACGCATATCTCAAGCTCAAGATGCCAGGCCCTCGAGGAGTAATTACGGTCAACAGAAACACCGAACGCTCCCTCCGTACGGAGGAGCATACGGCGGCTCTCGCAGCGGAGGTACGAAGTAGCCTTCTCAGGCAATTCTCCAGTCCGGCCATTAAAAAGCCAGACACTGCCAAGCGCGCCCGGAGTAACCCACAGCAGGACCGCCTAGCACACTCTGAGCAAGCGTAGCAATGCGGCCCCAACCCCAGCTATCGCGACATAGCGAAACCAGTACCTCGCGTACATAACTACGCCCTTGAAATACCATGGGCACAGGGGAAGGGGCACAATAACGGCACGCCCAGAATACGGCTTAAAACGTACTAGGGGCTGCCGGATTCTCTTTTTAATTTTTTCTTACCTTCAGGACTCCATACTTCGGACGACCTGTTCGGCAATTCGACTGCCGCACAAACGATTCAAGATCCAGGGAGGCAGACAAGCCATGCCGCACTATGGAACTCCCAGGTGGTCTCTGTTACGAGCGGTATACCTGTTTTAAATACAATTCCGCGGCCTGCCCCCGGTCAGGACATACTAAATAGTCCAATATCTTTTGCTTACCGCACTATTTGTATCGTTCGGCTTTGATAAATAGCCTTTATATAAACAATGCATAGCTTTTGTCTATTTTTTGCATTACTCTCTTTTATATATGTTCATTAATGACATGTTGCACCCATACACTATGGTACGGCAAGCACGCCAGGGGCTTCAATATGCTTTAATATGGTGTGAGAAGTCCGTACACTTTCACAAGTGCGGCACCCCGAACTTATAGCACTATATGCATCGGCTCCGAATCATGATTTGGGTCAATAGTTGGGTTTGCCAGGCTCCTATGTTTTGGTGCCTTACGTTCCGCTATATCGGCTAAGGTAGCACTAGGAGAACCACTGCGATTGTGCCCCGGTTGAGCTGGGTTAAGCACCTCAGTGGAGAAAGCTAAAACTGACTGTCATGATGAGGCGAGAGACCGGTCGTTGTTCGAGAGGTTTTTTCGAGTCCCTAAAGACTTATGCCGCTTCGAGCGAGGATCCGGATTTGTCCGGCCAAGGCGTGGATAGCGCCCCGAACTCGGTCTTCCGAACTAGGGGCTTCACCGAAATTTAAAATTATAAAGTTCTATGGCTAAGTGAGAGTGTTCAAGCATTATAGTCCGATTGCCTAGTTCGTTGTGCTGAGCGCCTCCCTCGAAGGACCCAACTATGGGAAAAAGAGCGCTCATGTTTATCCCGAACACCCTAGCACTAGTGGCATGGGGGCAGAAGCCGACGACTGGCCATCTCTCAATTTTTTGATAAACGGCCGCACAGAAAATAATATTTTATATTCAACAAGCATTGCTTAAGCGCCTATGAACAAGTTTTTAGCGCACAGGATAAAAACGAGCGAGTTTATTCAAAAATTACATCCTTGGTACATTCATCCGCCACAAGGCGGGCACACGCAAGAACATCCTTGTAATAGTTCTCGGGATTGCGATGCTCCTTCCCCGGCGGCGGCCTGTCCTTCACAAGCTTCTCACCGTCTAGCTTACCCCAGTGCACCTTTGCACGGGCAAGGGACCGACGGGCACCTTCGATGCAGACGGAGCGCTTGATGACCTCGAGCCTTGGACAGGCCTCCACCAGCCGCCGCACCAGCCCGAAGTAGCTCCCAGGCAGGGCCTCTCCAGGCCACAGCCGAACTATGAAGCCCTTCATGGCCTGTTTGGCCGCCTTGTGGGGCTCGACCAGCTGTTTCAGCTGGTCGCTCAAGGGCACAGGGTGTCCGGCCTCAGCATACTGAGACCAGAACACATTCTCCGTCGAGCTGTCCTCTTCAGCTCGGTAGAATCCGGCGACGGCGGATACGCTGTGGGGAAGATCTGCGAATGCCCCTGGAGAACTTCGGATTCGAGTAAGTAACAAGTAGTTTACTTTTATATTTCTGCTTTGCATAAAGAATGCCTTACCCGCTGCTATCTTCTTAATCTCCTCCAACTCTTGGAGGGCCTTTTGGGCTTCGGCCTTGGCAGACTTGGCAGTCTCAAGGGCCGCCGCGAGCTCGGACGCTTGGGTCTTTGACTCAAGCTCCAAACTCTCATGTATTTTCATGAGAGCCTGAAGCTCTTGCTGCACCTCGCCGACCTGAGCCCCAAGTTTCTCTCGCTCGGTGCGCTCCGCGGCTGTTTTCTTTTCAGCCTCGGACAGCGCCTGCTTGAGGGTCGCCACCTCAGTCGTGGCCCCTATAATAAGCTATGCAATCCGGTTATTTTTTGCAATCACGCCTCTCTATAGGCACTTTTTCTGTAAGGTATTTCCTACCTTCTTTTTCCTCGAGCTGCCGCTTGGCAAGGCTGAGCTCTTGCTCGGTCCGCTTGAGGTCCTGTTTTAGGACACCCACCTCCGCAGTCAGTGTGGCGGTGGATAGCAGCGAAGCCTGCACACGCATATTGACTCTTTACTGTTAGACTCCTGCGAAATTTACTAGATCCTCTATTCGGCTTTTCTTTCCGAACGCCAAACAGAGCATCAGGGGCTACTGTCTATGCGGTTATATTTTTACATATTTTTACTTACCTCGAAGCCCGTTAGGAGGCTAGCGCAAGCTTCACTCAGTCCGCTCTTGGCGGACTGAACCTTCTGGATCACCGTACTCATAATAGTGCGGTGCTCCTCGTCGATGGAGGCGCTGTCAAGCACCTCGAGCAGATTGTCCGGCACCTCCGGTTGGACGGAGGCCGCTGGTTCAGAAGGCTTGCTCCTCTTGGAAGGAGTTCGCCAACCACGGTCCGGAACTGTTGAAGATTCTAGCGCGGTGTCCGGCACAAAGCCGGACTTGGAGCCCTGGGGGGTCTTGTCCCCTTTACTCCTGGGGTCCGGGAGGTCGTCCTGCGGCTCCTCCAGGACCACCTCCTCCTGCCCCGGAGCTTGTTGCGACGCCACTTCGGCGTCGTCCGCAGTGCGGGGGGAGACAGCGGGCGGAACTGAGTTCACGTCCGATGAATCCAGGGAGCCGCTCGACGACTCGTTGAGTTCGGCCCGGGGCGGGCTGCATAATTATGTTCGACATTAGGGAAAGTTGTGCAACAAAGGAACATCATGAGTTATTCTAATATCCGAACTTACGATTTTGCAGGACGCTTGGCCCTGTTTGGCCACTTCTCTTTGCCCTCTTCGGCGTTGGGGGCGTAGTCCGGCGGAGGGGTCTTCCTTTTCCTAGACCCCTCGGCCTCCCTCGTTGGGGCGGCCTTCCTCTTCTCCCCTCCCCCCGCTGGGGGGAGAGGTTTCTTCTTCCTCCTCCTTGTCTTCACGGGGGGAGTGCGTCTCGGACTCGTCGAACGACGAGTCCGACACCACCATATGCCGGGAACTCTTTCGAGTCCCCGTGGCCTTCTTCTTCTTGGCCTTCTTCTCTGGCACCACATAAGGTGCCAGAACCAGCAGCTTCGCTAGAAGAGCGGGGGTTGGGTCTTCGGGCAAGGGAGCCAGACAGTTAATCGATCTGGACTTCGCGCGCCAAGCCTGTCAAAGGTAAGGGAGCTTAGATCCCGCATAAAGTCAAACTATGAAAAAACTTAACATCCTGTAAAAGGTGAAAATAGCTTACCTCGCTAGCGTGACGCTGCGAGCTGTATCCGCGGTCCTCAGAAGCGGATGTGGGAGCCTCGGCACCTTTGGTTAGCACCTTCCAGGCATC
Source organism: Triticum aestivum (assembly GCF_018294505.1). Taxonomy (NCBI): domain Eukaryota; kingdom Viridiplantae; phylum Streptophyta; class Magnoliopsida; order Poales; family Poaceae; genus Triticum; species Triticum aestivum. The sequence goes on from NC_057797.1 coordinate 591,380,979, forward strand.
TTCATACGTCGTGTCGAAGAGCCTGTTAAGGGTTTGGTGCTACGCCGGGTTGAACTCCCACAGATTAAAGCCCTATTGTTGACACGGGAGGATCCGACGGACGAGCATAACCTGGACTAGATTGACGAGCTTGATCGGCTTGCTCACCAGGGACTGGATGCATGTCTGTAGTCCGGTCACCTCTTTTTTGTCGCCCCACGACAGGCCCGTCTCTTTCCAGGACATCAGCCACGTGGGGGGTCCGGATCGGAACTCGGGGGTTGCGATCCATTTTGGATCGCGCGGCTCGGTGATGTAAAACCACCACGATTGCCACCCCTTCATGGTCTCCACGAAGGAGCCCTCGAGCCATAGGACCTTGGCCATTTTGCCCGCCATGGCGCCTCCGCATTTCGCCTGGCTGCCGCGCACCACCTTGGGCTTGATGTTGAAGGTCTTGAGCCAGAGGCCAAAATAGCTTGCCTACCAAGCGCCGTGATAAATGGCGCGGTTGGGTTACCCACGTCCGTATTGATGAGAATCCCGTAAAGGGGGTACACGATCTCTGCTTTGACAAGACATGCTAAGGAAACCGCCTCGCAAAACATGCTGAGGTGGAAAAGTAAAAACGATTCGAGTAAAGGACTTGGTCGTAGTGTGATGACGCACTGCGAAATACGTCGGAAGATTTGATTTGTGTCAATATTATTCTCTCTATGGCAATATGTGGAAACTTATTTTGCAGAGCCGGACACTACTCTTGGTGTTTACAATCTTCTACGAAGGACTTGGAGGAGGAACCCGCCTTGCAATGCCGAAGACAATTTGCGCGCCGGACTCGTCGTCATTGAAGCCTGGTTCAGGGGCTACTGAGGGAGTCCTGGATTAGGGGGTGTTCGGGTAGCCGGACTATACCTTCAGCCGGACTCCTGGACTATGAAGATATAAGATTGAAGACTTCGTCCCATGTCCGGATGGGACTTTTCTTGGCGTGGAAGGCAAGCTTGGCGATGCGGATATTCAAGATCTCCTACCATTGTAACCGACTTTATGTAACCCTAACCCTATCCGGTGTCTATATAAACCGGAGGGTTGTAGTCCGTAGGCAATCAACTCCATACACAACAATCATACCATAGGCTAGCTTCTAGGGTTCAGCCTCCTTGATCTCGTGGTAGATCTACTCTTGTACTACCCATATCATCAGTATTAATCAAGCAGGAGTAGGGTATTACCTCCATCAAGAGGGCCCGAACCTGGGTAAAAATCATCGTGTCCCTTGTCTCCTGTTACCATCCGGCCTTGACGCACAGTTCGGGACCCCCTACCCGAGATCCGCCGGTTTTGACACCGACAACGACACTCCAGAAGATGCCTAAGACAACGACGACCCCGTTGAAACATCTAATGAACAAGATGAACGGGGAGATGGGCAGGTTAGTGATGACCCACAAGTGTAGGGGATCTATCATAGCCTTTTCGATAAGTAAGAGTGTCGAACCCAACGAGGAGCAGAAGGAAATGATAAGCAGTTTTCAGTAAGGTATTCTCTACAAGCACTAAAATTATCGGTAACATATAATTTTGTGATAAGGTAATTTGTAACGAGTAGCAAGTAATAAAAGTAAATAAGGTGCAGCAAGATGGCCCAATCCTTTTTGTAGCAAAGGACAAGCCTGGACAAACTCTTATATGAAGGAAAGTGCTCCCGAGGACACATGGGAATTATCGTCAAGCTAGTTTTCATCACGTTCATATGATTTGCGCTCGGTACTTTGATAATTTGATATGTGGGTGGACCGGTGCTTGGGTACTGTCCTTACATGGACAAGAATCCCACTTATGATTAACCCTTATTGCAAGCATTCACAACTACAATAGAGGTATTACGGTAAACCTAACCATAGCATGAAACATATGGATCCAAATCAGCCCCTTACGAAGCAACGCATAAACTAGGGTTTAAGCTTCTGTCACTCTAGCAACCCATCATCTACTTATTACTTCCCAATGCCTCCCTCTAGGCCCAAACAATGGTGAAGTGGCATGTAGTCGACGTTCACATGACACCACTAGAGGGATGACAACATACATCTCATCAAAATATTGAACGAATACCAAATTCACATGACTACTTATAGCAAGACTTGTCCCATGTCCTCAGGAACAAACGTAACTACTCACAAAGCATACTGATGTTCATAATCAGAGGTGTATTAATATGCATAATGGATCTGAACATATGATATTCCACCAAGTAAACCAACTATCATCAACTACAAGGAGTAATCAACACTACTAGCAACCCACATGTACCAATCTGAGGTTTGGATACAAAGATTGGATACAAGAGATGAACTAGGGTTTGATATGAGATGGTGTTGGTGAAGATGTTGATGGAGATTGACCCCCTCCCGATGAGAGGATCGTTGGTGATGACGCTAGTGATGATTTCCCCCTCTGGGAGGGAGGTTTCCCCGGCAGAACAGCTCTGCCGGAGCCCTAGATTGGTTCCGCCAAGGTTCCGCCTCGTGGCGGCGGAGTTTCGTCCCGTGAGCTTGCTTATGATTTTTTTCCTCGACGAAAGACCTCATATAGCCAAAGATGGGCATCGGATGGCCACCAGGGGGCCCACGAGGCAGGGGGCGCGCCCAGGGGGTAGGGCGCGCCCCAACCCTCGTGGACGGTGGGTGGCCCCCCTCTCGTACTTCTTTCGCCCAATATTTTTATATATTCTGAAACGTGCTCCCGTGAAGTTTCAGGACTTTTGGAGATGTGCAGAATAGGTCTCCAATATTTGCTCCTTTTCCAGCCCAGAATTCCAGCTACCGGCATTCCCCTCTTCATGTAAACCTTGTAAAATAAGAGAGAATAGGCATAAGTATTGTGACATAATGTGTAATAACAGCCCATATTGCAATAAATATCGATATAAAAGCGTGATGCAAAATGGACGTATCAACTCCCCCAAGCTTAGACCTCGATTGTCCTCAAGCAAAAGCCGAAATCGAAAAATATGTCCACATGTTTGGAGATAGGGGTGTCGATAAAAATAAAATACGGACATCAGGGCATCATGATCATTCTTAGAACAACAACATATATATTGTAATATGATCTCTTATGCTAAAGTAACAATTCAATCACAATTTCAAGTATGAATCATAAACTTCATTGAGAACCAATAAACTCTAATCTCAGTCATTGAGGCAATTGCAATTTATCGTAACATAGGAAAGAGTCAATATAAGAGCTTTTCAGCAAGTCCACATACTCAACTATCATTTAGTCTTTCACAATTGCTAACACTCACGCAATATTTATGGGTATGAAGTTTTAATCGGACACAGAGAAAGATAGGGGCTTATAGTTTTGCATCCCAACGTTTTACCTCAAGGGTAATGTCAACAATAATAGTTCATGAAAACTCACATCCAATTAGTTATATATATCAGGATCTTTCCAACACATTGTGCTTGCCAAAGGATAAAATGTAAAAAGGAAAGGTGAATATCACCATGATCTTTGCATGAAGTATAAGACAAGAATAAAAGATAGGCCCTTCGTAGAGGGAAGCAGAGGTTATCATGCGCTTTTATGGTTGGATACATGAAATCTTAATGGAAAAGAACGTCACTTTATATTGCCACTTGTGATATGGACCTTTATTATGTAGTCCGTCGCTTTTATTTCTTCCATATCACAAGATCGTATAAAGCTTATTTTCTCCACATTAATAAATCATACATATTTAGAGAGCAATTTTTATTGCGTGCACCGATCACAACTTACTTAAAGGATCTTACTCAATCCATAGGTAGGTATGGTGGACTCTCATGGCAAAACTGGGTTTAAGGATATTTGGAAGCACAAGTAGTATCTCTACTTGGTGCAAAGAAATTGGCTAACATGAGAGGGAAAGGCAATCTCAACATGTTGGATGATCCATGACAATATAATTTATCTCAGATGTAAGAAAACATAACCCATTACGTTGTCTTCCTTGTCCAACATCAACTCTTTAGCATGTCATATTTTAATGAGTGCTCACACTCATAAAAGATGTCCAAGATAGTATATTTATATGTGAACCTCTCTTTCTTTATTACTTCCTATTAATTGCCACGATGACCAAAACTATGTTTGTCAACTCTCAACAACTTTTATTCATCATACTCTCTATATGTGAGCTCATTACTCTCCATAAGATCCATATGATCTCTTTATTTCTTTTTATTTCTTCTCTTTTATTTTATTCCCTCAAGATCAGAGCAAAATAATCAAGCCCTTGACTCAACACTAATCTTTATTATATATAGCTCACGGACTCGATTACATAAGATCATAAAGCAAAACTCACAACTAGATCATACTAAAACTTTATTCTACTAGATCAAGATATTATCAAAAGGACCAAACTAAGAAAAACAGTAAAGATAAAAGGTGTGATGGTGAGACGATAATGGGGCACTCCCCCAAGCTTGGCAGTTGCCAAGGGGAGTGCCCATATGCGATACTCAGTTCTTCTTTGTTGGCGAAGAAGGTGTTGGTGATGATGGATAGTCACACATCGAGCGTAGGAGATCCTCCAATTTGCGGATAATGCCCTTGAGTGCGATGATATGCCGCTTCAAGAAAATATTTTGACTTGTGAGATACTTGTTTTGAATATGAACTAACTCAATCATCTTCAAAGCCTCAATCTCCGTTGGGGTAAAGAGATTGTGGTGAGGTTGAAGGATGTTTTCTTCTGCTACTGCCGGAACTTGGTACCCCATGGCCTTCTTGATCCCATCATCCTTGTTGATCTCTTCGGTCTCTTCTCTCTTCAGCTCTATCTTCATTAGCCAAGCATTGTTGCCCTCATCGTTGGAGGAGGAGGGAGACGACATGATTCTTGGCCTTGACAACCCTGGCAGAAAACAGCTCGAAACAAAAAATAGGAGATGTTTGCGTGATACGGTGGTCAAAATCTTTGGGATATTATATAATGAATTTTTACCGACCAACAGAAGTATCGTGCAAGAAAACGGAGTCCGGAGGGCACACGAGGTGCCCACGACGCAGGGGGCGTACCCAAGGGGTAGGGTGCGCCCTCCACCCTCGTGGAAGCCTCGTGTCCTTTCCGGTCTGCTTCTTATTTTCCTATTTTCTTAAATATTCCAAAACGGAGAAAATTGCCATTAGAACTGTTTTGGAGTCAGTTTACTTACCGTACCATGTACCTATTCCTTTTCAGAGTCTAAAACGTTCTGGAAAGTGTCCCTTATGTATTCCTCCGGGGTTACAGTTTCAATAACATTAGTTTCAACATTTATAGGATTGCCTAAGATATAATGTTTGATTCTTTGGCCGTTCACCACCTTCGGATTTGTGCCTTCGAAGTTGTTGATTTTTATGGCACCGGAATGATAGACCTCCTCGATAATGTAAGGACCTTCCCATTTAGACAGAAGTTTGCCTGCAAAAAATCTTAAACGAGAGTTGTATAACAATACATAATCACCTACATTGAACTCACGTTTTTGTATCATTTTGTCATGCCATCTTTTAACCTTTTCTTTAAACAGCTTGGCATTTTCATAAGTCTGGGTTCTCCATTCATCAAGTGAGCTAATGTCAAAAAGCCTCTTCTCACCAGCAAGTTTGAAGTCATAGTTGAGCTCTTTAATAGCCCAATATTTCTTATGTTCTAATTCAAGAGGTAAGTGACATGCTTTACCATAAAGCATTTTATATGGAGACATACCCATAGGATTTTTATATGCAGTTCTATAAGCCCATAATGCATCATCAAGTTTCTTGGACCAATTATTTCTAGATCTATTAACAGTCTTTTGCAAAATTAATTTAAGTTCTCTATTACTTAATTCTACTTGACCACTAGACTGCGGGTGATACGGAGATGCAATTCTATGATTAACATCATACTTATCAAGCATTTTACGAAAGGCACCATGAATAAAATGTGAACCACCATCAGTCATTAAGTATCTAGGGACTCCAAACCTCGGAAAAATAACTTCTTTAAGCATCTTAATAGAGGTGTTATGATCAGCACTACTAGTTGGAATAGCTTATACCCACTTAGTAATGTAATCAACGGCAACCAAAATATGTCTATACCCATTAGAGGAAGGAAAAGGTCCCATATAATCAAGGCCCCAAACATCAAATGGTTCAATAACAAGTGAATAGTTCATAGGCATTTCTTGACGTCTACTAATATTACCAATTCTTTGACATTCATCACAAGACAAGACAAACTTATGGGCATCCTTGAAGAGAGTAGACCAATAAAAACCGGATTGCACTACCTTATGTGCAGTTCTATCTCCAGCATGGTGTCCTCCACAAGCTTTGGAGTGACACTTGTGTAGGATATGTTCCTGTTCATGCTCAGGTACACAACGTCTAATAACACCATCTACTCCTTTATAAATGTGTGGGACATCCCAGAAGTAATGTCTTAAATCATAGAAGAACTTTTTCTTTTGCTGGTATGTGAAACTAGGTGGTATAAATTTAGCAACAATGTAATTAGCATAATCAGAATACCATGGAGCAGTACGAGAAGCATTTATGACAGCTAAGTGTTCATCAGGAAAGCTATCATCAATAGGTAGTGGGTCATCAAGAACATTCTCTAACCTAGACAAGTTGTCTGCAATGGGGTTCTCGGCTCCCTTTCTATCAATAATATGCAAATCAAATTCTTGTAGCAGGAGAACCCATCTAATAAGTCTAGGTTTAGCATCTTTCTTTTCCATAAGATATTTAATAGCAGCATGATCAGTGTGAATAGTTACTTTAGAATCAACAATATAAGGTCTAAACTTATCACAAGCAAATACAACTGCTAAGAACTCCTTTTCAGTAGTAGCATAATTTCTCTAGGCATTGTCTAGAGTTTTACTAGCATATTGAATAACATTTAATTTTTTATCAACTCTTTGTCCTAGAACAACACCTACAGCATAATCACTAGCATCACACATGATTTCAAAGGGTAAATTCCAATCAGGTGGCTGAACAATAGGTGCAGAAATCAAGGCTCTCTTAAGTATTTCAAATGCTTCTACACAATCATCATCAAAGACAAAAGGAATATCTTTTTGTAATAGGTTAGTCAGAGACCGGGAAATTTTTGAGAAGCCCTTAATGAACCTCCTATAAAAACCGGCATGACCAAGGCAGCTTTTTATACCTTTGATGTCCTTGGGACACGACATCTTTTCTATAGCATCACCTTTAGCTTTGCCAACTTTAATACCTTCATTAACCATAAAGTGGCACTTCTCCCAATTCAAGACAAGGTTTGTTTCATCACATCTCTCCAAAACTCGATCAAGGTTTCTCAAGCAATCATGAAAAGAGGATCCATAAACAGAGAAACCATCCATGAAAACTTCACAATCTTTTCACAAAAGTCAGAGAATATAGCCATCATTCATCTTTGAAAGGTAGCAGGTGCATTACATAAACCAAAAGGCATACGTCTATAAGCAAAGGTACCGAAAGGGCAAGTAAAGTAGTGATTTCTTGATCATCAGCTGACACAGATATTTGAGAGAAACAAGAGTAACCATCTAGAAAGCAAAAATGTGTATGTTTGGATAATCTTTCTAGCATTTGATCAATGGAAGGCAAAGGCTAATGATCTTTTTAGTAGCTTTATTTAACTTGCGGAAATCAATCACCATCCTATAGCCTGTAATAATTCTTTGTGGAATCAATTCATATTTATCATTAGGAACGACAGTAATACCTTCCTTCTTAGGGACACAATGGACGGGGCTTACCCACTGACTATCAGCAACGGGATAAATTATACCTGCTTCAAGGAGTTTTAATATTTCCTTTCTTACCACTTCTTTTGTCTTAGGATTTAGCCGTCATTGGTGATCAATAACTGGTTTGGCGTCTTTCTCCAAATTTATTTTGTGTTGACATAGAGTGGGACTAATGCCCTTAAGATCATCAAGAGTATATCCAATAGCTGCACGTTGCTTCTTCGGAGTTTTCAATAATTTCTCTTCTTCATGCTCTGAAAGGTTAGCACTAATAATAACAGGATAATCTTCTTTTCATCAAGATAAGCATATTTAAGAGTATCGGGCAATGGTTTAAGCTGAAACACGGGATCACCCTTGGGTGGAGGAGGATCCCCTAGGATTTCAACAGGCAAGTTGTGCTTCAGAATAGGTCCCTGTTTAAAGAATACTTCATCTATTTCCCTTCTTTCATTCATGAACATATCGTTTTCATGGTCTAACAAATATTGTTCTAAAGGATCAGTAGGAGGCACAACAATAGAAGCAAGACCAATAATTTCATCTTTACTCGGCAATTCTTTATCGTGGGGTTGTCTACAAAATTTAGCAAAATTAAACTAATGAAACATATCCCCTAAACCAACAGAAACAATATCCTTTTTGAAGTATATCTTAGCATTAACAGTATCCAAGAAGGGTCTACCAAATATAATGGGACAAAAGTCATCTTGTGGGGAACCGAGAACAAGAAAATCAACAGGGTATTTAACTTTCCCACACAAGACTTCAACATTTCTAACAATCCCAACTGGTGAAATAGTATCTCTATTGGCAGGCTTAATTGTAACATCAATCTCTTCTATCTCAACAGGTGCTATATCATGCATAATTTCTTGGTATAAGGAATGAGGTATCGCACTTGCACTAGCACCCATATCACATAAGCCATGATAGCAATGATCTCCTATTTTAACAGAAATAATAGGCATGCCTACAACAGGTCTATGTTTATTTTTAGCATCAGGTCTAGCAATTCTAGCAGCTTCATTGTAGAAGTAAATAACATGCCCATCAATATTATCGGCCAAGAAATCTTTAACCATAGCAATACTAGGTTCAACTTCAATTTTGTCAGGCAGTTTAGGTGTCTTAATATTACTTTTGTTAACCACAGTTGAAGCTTTAGCATGATCCTTTATTGTAATAGGGAAAGGTGGCTTCTCAATATAAGCAGTAGGAACAATAGGATCATTATAAGTGATAGTCTTTTCTTCAACTTTAATAGGTGCAACTACTTTTACTTCAATGGGAGGATTATATTTAAACCACTTCTCCTTTGGGAGATCAACATGAGTAGCAAAGGATTCGAAGAAAGAAGCTACTATCTCAGAGTCAAGTCCATATTTAGTGCTAAATTCACGGAAAGCATCGGTATCCATAAAATATTTAACACAATCAAACTTATGTGTTATACTTGACTCCTTACCTTCGTCGAGGTCCCAATCTTCAGAGTTGCATTTAATTCTTTCCAATAAATCCCATTTGAATTCAATAGTCTTCATCATAAAAGATCCAGTACAAGAAGTATCGAGCATGGAGCGATTACTAAGAGAAATCCGAGCATAAAAATTTTGAATACTCATTTATCTTGAGAGCTCATGATTGGGGCATGAATATAACATTGACTTAATCCTCCCCCAAGCTTGAGCAATGATTTCTACTTCGCGGGGCAAAAATTATATATATAATTACGATCACGATGAACAAGATGCATAGGATAAAACTTCTGATGAAATTCCAATTTCAATCACTTGTAGTCCCATGATCCCATATCATCACATAGCCTATACCATGTCAATGCCTCTCCCTTCAAAGATAAAGGGAATACCTTCTTCTTGACAACATCATCGGGCATACCTGCAAGCTTAAATAATCCACAAACTTCATCCACATAGATTAAGTGTAAATCGGGATGCAATGTTCCATCTCCTGCAAAAGGATTAGCTAGCAGTTTCTCTATCATACCCGAAGGAATTTCAAAGTACACATTTTCAGTAGGTTGAGGAGCAACTCTTTTCTCTTCTGGTCGGGGTGAAGATACCCCGAACAAGCCCCTCAAAGGATTATGTTCCATAGTAACAAGTGACAGTAAATTTCAGCACACTATATAAATTTTTCCTTGCCAAATTCCACCTACCAAAGGCGCTTCACTCCCCGACAACGGCGCCAGAAAAGAGTCTTGATGACCCACAAGTGTAGGGGATCTATCTTAGCCTTTTCGATAAGTAAGAGTGCCGAACGCAACGAGGAGCAAATGGAAATGATAAGCAGTTTTCAGTAAGGTATTCTCTGCAAGCACTGAAATAATTGGTAACAGATAGTTTTGTGATAAGGTAATTTGTAACGAGTAGAAAGTAATAAAAGTAAATAAGGTGCAGAAAGATGGACCAATACTTTTTGCAGCAATGGACAATCCTGGACAAACTCTTATATGAAGGAAAGCGCTCCCGAGGACACATGGGAATTATCGTCAAGATTGTTTTCATCACGTTCATATGATTCGCGTTCGATACTTTGATAATTTGGTATGTGGGTGGACCGGTGCTTGGGTACTGTCCTTACTTGGACAAGCATCCCACTTATGATTAACCCCTATTGCAAGCATCCGCAACTACAACAGAAGTATTAAGGTAAACCTAACCATAGCATGAAACATATGGATCCAAAGCAGCCCCTTACGAAGCAACGCATAAACTAGGGTTTAAGCTTCTGTCACTCTAGAAACCCATATCTACTTATTACTTCCCAATGCCTCCCTCTAGGCCCAAACAATGGTGAAGTGTCATGTAGTCGACGTTCACATGACACCACTAGAGGGATGACAACATACATCTCATCAAAATATCGAACAAATGCCAAATTCACATGACTACTTATAGCAAGACTTCTCCCATGTCCTCAGGAACAAACGTAACTACTCACAAAGCATATTCTTGTTCATAATCAGAGGGGTATTAATATGCATAATGGATCTGAACATATGATCTTCCACCAAGTAAACCAACTAGCATCAACTACAAGGAGTAATCAACACTACTAGCAACCCACAGGTACCAATCTGAGGTTTGGATACAAAGATTGGATACAAGAGATGAACTAGGGTTTGAGATGAGATGGCGCTGGTGAAGATGATGATGGAGATTGACCCCCTCCCGATGAGAGGATCGTTGGTGATGACGCTGGTGACGATTTCCCTCTCCCGAAGGGAAGTTTCCCCGGTAGAACAGCTCTGCCGGAGCCCTAGATTGGTTCCGCCAAGGTTCCGCCTCGTGGCGGCGGAGTTTCATCCCGTGAGCTTGCTTATGATTTTTTCCTCGACGAAAGACCTCATATAGCCAAAGATGGGCATCGGAGGGCCACCAGGGGGGCCCACGAGGCAGGGGGCGCGCCTAGGGGGTAGGGCACGCCCCCCACCCTCGTGGACGGTGGGTGGCCCCCCTCTGGTACTTCTTTCGCCCAATATTTTTTATACATTCTGAAACTTGGTCCCATGAAGTTTCAGGACTTTTGGAGATGTGCAGAATAGGTCTCTAATATTTGCTCCTTTTCCAGCCCAGAATTCCATCTGTCGGCATTCCCCCTCTTCATGTTAACCTTGTAAAATAAGAGAGAATAGGCATAAGTATTGTGACATAATGTGTAATAACAGTCCATAATGCAATAAATATCGTTATAAAAGAATGATGCAAAATGGACGTATTAGTTAGCTTTGGTAAACAGGCCACACACGAAGACTCGGAGGACGGAAGTTATCTTACGCTCTCCGAGGACGAGGTGAGCCTCGGCACCGACGATTTCATTGTGCCTGAGGAACCTCTTGTGCAGGAGCGCTTCGAGCGCCAGCAAATAGCCACCGCATGGAGCCTGAAAAAGAAGAAGCAGAAACTTCAAGCCTATCAAGATCTGCTCAATGATAAATGGACCGATGTCCTAGCAACCGAAGAATACAGCCTCAAGAGCCCAACCAAAAGTTACCCAAAGCGCATATTGCTACCTCAGTTTGATAAGGAGGCGCCGGAATACATACCACCATCGTATAATGCGGTTGACCGACCACCACGTGGTCGGGACAAAACGGCAACTCACGCCGAACACCAGCCCGCCCCGCCTCATCACACAGGTAGGGGTAGATTAGCCCACGGCCATACATATGACCTCCGGCAAAACCTGAATAATAAAGCAGGACATACCAGATCAATCTACGGATCTCGAGGGCATGCCTCGACACTTGACGACGGCCACCTATTCGGACGTGACAAACTTAGTCATGCGCGGGCTGAAAACCGCAGACGGACTCCATCAGAGCTACGTCGCGATACAACCCGATATGGAGGCGCCGCACACCCTCATTGCTTCACTGATGAGGTCATGGATCATGAATTCCCAGAAGGGTTCAAACCCGTGAATATAGAATCATATGATGGAACCACGGACCCCGCGGTGTGGATCGAAGACTTCATTCTCCACATTCATATGGCCCGCGGCGATGACCTCCACGCCATCAAATACCTCCCTTTATAACTCAAGGGGCCAGCTCGGCACTGGTTAAACAACCTGCCTGGAAATTCTATCGGCAGCTGGGAGGACTTGGAAGAAGCTTTCCTCGACAACTTCCAAGGTACATATGTCCGGCCACCAGACGTCGATGACTTAAGCCACATAGTTCAACAACCTAGAGAGTCCGCCAGGAAATTCTGGAATAGATTCTTTACTAAAAAGAACCAGATCGCTGATTGTCCGGATGCCGAAGCCCTAGCAGCCTTCAAACACAGCATCCACGATGAATGGCTCGCTCGCCACCTCGGCCAAGAAAAGCTAAAATCCATGGCGGCCCTCACGGCACTCATGACCCGCTTTTGTGCAGGCGAGGACAGTTGGTTGGCCCATAGCAAAAACAATGCAAGCGACGTCGGCACCCCTGAAGTTAAAAATAACAAAGACAAGTCTCGACGCAACAGATAAAAGCGTCGAAACAATAGTGATAACACCGAGGGTACGGCGGTCAATGCCGGATTCAGTGGCTCTAAGTCCGGTCAGCGAAAGAAGCCGTTCCAAAAGAACAATTCGGGCCCATCCAGCTTGGACCGCGTACTTGATCGTCCATGCCAGATTCATGGCACCCCGGACAAACCACCCAATCATACAAATAGAGATTGCTGGGTTTTTAAACAGGCCCGCAAATTAAATGCCAAGAACAGGGAAAAGGGGTCGCAAAGCGAGGATGATGACGAAGAGCCCCGGCAACCAAACACAGGGGGACAAAAGAAGTTTCCCCCTCAGGTCAAAACGGTGAACATGATATACGCTACCCACATCCCCAAGAGGGAGCGCAAGCGCGCGCTCAGGGATGTCTGCGTGATAGAGCCAGATGCCCCAAAATTTAATCCATGGTCATCATGCCCGATCACTTTTGATCGCCGGGATCATCCGACTAGTATCCGTCACGGTGGTTCAGCCGCACTGGTCCTAGACCCAATAATTGATAGGTTCCACCTGACTCACGTCCTTATGGACGGATGTAGCAGCCTCAATTTGCTCTATCAGGATATAGCGCGAAAAATGGGCATTAACCCATCACGGATCAAGCCCACCAGGACTACCCTCAAAGGAGTCATACCAGGTGTAGAAGCCCGATGTACGGGCTCAATCACACTAGAGGATGTCTTCAGATCTCCGGACAACTTCCGAAGCAAGGAGTTAATCTTCGATATCGTCCCTTCCACAGCGGCTATCACGCACTGCTCGGACGAACTGTGTTTGCTCGATTCAACGCAGTACCCACATTATGCTTACCTCAAGCTCAAGATGCCCGGTCCATGCAGCGTCATAACGGTCAACGGAAATACAGAACGCTCCCTCCGTACAAAAGAGCATGCAACTGCCTTAGCAGCAGAAGTACAGAGTGGCCTTCTCAAGCAGAACCTTAATTCGGCTGCCGAACCCACGGACACCGTTAAGAGGGTCCGAACTACTCTGCAGCAGGAGAGCTCGACTCGTTAGGAGCTCGACTAGCAATTCGGCCTCCATCTCAGTCCCAATAAAGTGGCGGCATTCGTGCCACGCGTAGATAACTACGCACTCAAAATCCCATGGGCATCGACGGAGGCATAGCTAGCTCGTGGTCCATAGTACGGCTCAACCGACATCGGATACACACATACTTTCACTTTTACTTGTTTCCTTTGCAGGTCTCAATCCCACAGGCCCCATCTAGTGGACTGGTCATCGGTCCTCTTGAAGGATAAACACACCAAGAGGGCGAGAAACGCAGACATATGGGGACTTTTTAGGTGATTCCATTAACGATAACTCTCCTTGTTTTTTAGGACCCACATGTAGCTCTCCCTTGGTTTCGGCATGTCAAGTAGCATGTTGCTTATCGCACTACCTGTGTCAATGCGCCTTGCTGTACTAATTAAATTACAATGAGAACATTTTGTGGCTGGAGCTTTAGGACCCCAGCTTTTTACCTTTGTAACTTTTCTGTTTTCTTTCTCTTTTTCAGCTCCCATGTGGATAACCCTATTAGGTAGCACCCGTACGCTTTGGTACGTTTGATGTTTGCCAGGGGCTTCATAGCACCCCACATTACGGCAACAAAAGTCTGAACACTTTTTATAAGTATAGTTCGGCACCCCGAATTTAGCATTATATGCATTGGCTCCGAATGATGTCTTTGGTCAATAGTTGGGTTGCCCGGCTCCTGTGCTTTCTACCTTACGTTCCGCTATATCGGCTAAGGTAGTAAAGGGAGAACTACTGTGGTTTATCCAAAGGAGCACCTCAGTAGAGAAAGCCGAAAACTGACTGTCATGATGCAGCAAGAGCCGGTCAGTTGTTCGGAGGTTAAAAATCTGTAACGCCCTCGATGCTGCTATATCTCCCACGTATCGAAGCACGACTTAGAGGCATAACCGCATTGAAAGCAATGTCGCAAGTGAGGTAATCTTCACACAACCCATGTAATACATAAGGGAAAGAGATACATAGTTGGCTTACAATCGCCACTTCACACAATACATGAATAAAGCATTACATCATCCAAATACAATCAAGGTCCGACTACGGAACCAAAATAAAAGAAGACTACCCCAAATGCTACACAGATGTAACACCCCGGATGTAATTTTCCCAATTTGTACTCCAACTCTTGCCGTTTACGCGTTAAGTTATTTTATTTTCTCGGGTTCGGGCTTTTGTCTCCGTGTGTTGTTATCATTGTCATGCATCTCATATCATGTCATCATGTGCATTGCATTTGCATATGTGTTCATCTCATGCATTCGAGCTTTTTCCCCGTTGTCCGTTTTGCATTCCGGCGCTTCGTTCTCCTCCGGTGGTCATTTCTACCTTTCTTTCGTGTGTGGGGATTAAATATTTCCGGATTGGACCGAGACTTTCCAAGCAGCCTTGGTTTACTACCGGTAGACCGCCTGTCAAGTTTCGTATCATTTGGACTTCGTTTGATACTCCAACGGTTAACCGAGGGACCGAAAAGGCCTCGTGTGTGTTGCAGCCCAACACCCATCCAATTTGGCCCAAAACCCACAAAAAACCCCTCCATCATCTAGAGCGTTCGATCACGATCGCGTGGCCGGAAACCGGACCTCATTTGGACTCTCCTAGCTCCCTCTACCTATAAATATAGCCTCCTCCCCAAAAATTTCAGATCAAGTTGACCCTAACCCTAGCTCCCCGCTCCTCTCCGCGCGCCGGACGTGTCCGCCGGTGCCGGACAACGTCCGCCGCCGCCCGCACCCTCTCGGCGATCGCCACGTGGCATGCCGCCGCCTCCCACCGTGTCGTCCCGCGAGGCCCGACCGCGGCCCTCCCGGCCCGAGTCTCCGCCGCCGCTTCGCCCGCCTCCCTGCCGCCCGAGCGCCGCCCGCGTTGCTCCTGCCGCCACTGCGCGCCCTCGCCGGCACCGCCGCATCAGCGCGCTTCCCAAGCTTGTCGCCGGCCGCCGCGGCTCCACCGCCGCCTCGCCATCCCCTCCCTCCTCCGGCCAGATCTGGTCGAGGAGCGACCGGATCCGGCGACCTCGACCTCGCCGGCCGCCATCTTCGAACTCCGGCGAGCAGCGCCGCCGCCTCGTTTTGCGTGCCCGGGTCAAACCCTAGATCTGGAGGTCGAAATTCTACTAAGTCCCCGATTTTTCCAGTTTCAAGTGCCTATGTTCATCTTGCCGTAACTTTGCATCCGTAGCTCCGACTCATGCATATAGCATATCAAAATGTTCATCTCATAGAGTACATCATTTCATTCCATTGCATCATTTTCATTTGAGTTCATCTTGATGCCAGAAATGCTGTTAGAAGAGGGCTACTTGAGATAATTGTCAGATCTGCTACTCCATTTAGCTTTTTGTCATTTTTGCCATGATTAATGTGTGCATGATATGCCCCTGAGCTCTACATATGTTTTTTAAGGGTTTTGTCATCTTTCCAGAGGTGCAACCCATGTATTTTTGTGATGTGTGTGGTGACTAGCACAAGCTTGCAAAGTGGTGCACTTGGTAATTCTGATTTCAGGGACTTAGCAATTCCACTAAGTGCTTGAGCTGTTTATCTCATATTGCCATATGTTCATGTTGTTTCCTAGTGATCCATGCCTCTTTTGAGGATGATCAGTAAGGATGTTTTGTTAATCTTGTAGTGTCTATCCATCCATGTCTTTGTTTGCAATTATGGAGCACCCTAGCTTGAGTCAATCGAGCTCTACTTTTGCTACTTTATGAATCTGGGCAGATTGTCAACTTGTTTGCAATTTTGCCGATGATGTTGTAGTTGATCCGTGCATGCATTTTGTGTGTTCTTGATGGATGTATGCTTAGCTTGTCATGACTTGCACCGTAGTGAGTGCATCGAGCTCGTAAACATGCCTACTTGATATCTGTTTTCAGCATGTGCCAGTTTTCACTAAGTCTGAAAACTGATTATGTTTTGCTATGTTCACATGCTTGCAATTGTATTTTCTGATCCCTTTTGGCTCAAGGTCACTAAGGGACTTTTGTTAAGATCTTTGAGTATCTCCATTCCAGGCTTTACTTTGCCATGTTCAGGTCCTATAGCATGTAGTTTTGTTGCTCCGAAGAGTGCTACCTGATCTGAAATTCCAGACAAGTGTTAATTTCACTAAGTCTGAGATCTGTTTGCCATATGCATTTTTGTCATGCTTGTTTGAACCTGTTAATGGATGAATTGGCCGTAGCTCAGTGCTAGACTTCTGTTAAACATCTTGAATGCATCCCTTCCATGTATTTTTATGCCATGTTTGGGTGCTGTAGCTTGTTCATCTCATTGCATTTAGATGGCTACTTGCTGTAAATCGCAGATCGGAGTCATATTTGAATTGCTTGCCATTTCCAAACCGTAACTCCGATTCCGGCATTCTTTATATCGTTTTCAAGCGATTTCATCTCATCTTTCCAGTGGCACATTTGGATTTCCATGTTGAGGCCAGGTTCACGCTTTCCTTGTCACATCTTGCATATGCATCCCGCATCGCATCCCGCATAGCATACCATCTTTGCATCATATTGTTTGATCCTTGGACGTGGTTGATTGTGTCCTTGTTGCTTGTTTGTCTTGTTTGGGTAGAGCCGGGAGACGAGTTCGCTAACGAGGAGCCTGTTGAGTTTGCTTTCGAGGATCCAGTCAACTCTGACAACTGTGCAGGCAAGATGATCATACCCTCGAAATCACTACTATCTTTGCTTTGCTAGTTTGCTCGCTCTTTTGCTATGCCAATGCTTCGATGCCTACCACTTGCTTTCAAGCCTCCCAAATTGCCATGTCAAACCTCTAACCCACCTTGTCCTAGCAAACCGTTGATTGGCTATGTTACCGCTTTGCTCAGCCCCTCTTATAGCGTTGCTAGTTGCAGGTGAAGATCGGAGGCCGTTCCTTGTTGGGAACATTTATTTACTTGTTGGGATATCATTATATTATCTTGTTATCTTAATGCATCTATATACTTGGTAAAGGGTGGAAGGCTCGGCCTCTTGCCTAGTGTTTTGTTCCACTCTTGCCGCCCTAGTTTCCGTCATATCGTTGTTATGTTCCCGGATTTTGCGTTCCTTACGTGGTTGGGTTATAATGGGAACCCCTTGATAGTTCGCCTTGATTAAAGCTTTTCCAGAAATGCCCAACCTTGGTTTTACCATTTGCCACCTAGCCTCTTTTCCCTTGGGTTTCCGGAGCCCGAGGGTCATCTTATTTTAACCCCCCCCCCCCGGGCCAGTGCTCCTCTGAGTGTTGGTCCGAAGCAGGCAGCCTGCGGGGCCACCTCGAGGAAACTCGAGGGTTGGTTTTACTCGTAGCTTGACCTATCTGAGTGTGCCCTGAGAACGAGATATGTGCAGCTCCTATCGGGATTTGTCGGCACATTCGGGCAGTGTTGCTGGTCTTGTTTTAACCTGTCGAAGTGTCTTGAAGAACCAAGATACCGAGTCTGATCGGAACGTCTTGGGAGGAGGTCTATTCCTTCGTTGACCGTGAAAGCTTGTCATGGGCTAAGTTGGGACTCCCCTGCAGGGATTTGAACTTTCGAAAGCCGTGCCAGCGGTTATGGGCAGATGGGAATTTGTTAATGTCCGGTTGTAGATAACTTGAACCTTAATTTAATTAAAATGAATCAACTAAGTGTGTTACCGTGATGGCCTCTTCTCGGCGGAGTCCGGGAAGCGGACACGGTGTTGGAGTAATGTTTGCGCAGGTTGTTCTCTAGTCTCTCGCTCGCGCTTTGCCTCCTCTTCTCGCTCTCTTTTGCATACATGATAGCCACCATGTTTGCTAGTTGCTTGCTGCAGCTCCACATATATATTTTACCTTGCCTTACCCATAAGCTTAAATAGTCTTGATCGCGAGGGAGCGAAATTGCTGAGTCCCTGTGGCTCACAGATTACTATTACACCAGATGCAGGGCCTGATGATTCCGCTCCAGGAGACGCGCTTGAGCTCAAGTGGGAGTTCGACAAAGACTCTCAACATTACTATGTTTCCTTTCCTGATGATCAGTAGTGGCGCCCAGTTGGGGGTGATCGGGACCGTGTCGCATGTTGGGTTCTCTTTTGTTTTGGCGCCGTAGTCGGGCCATGAGTGTTTGGATGATGTAATGTTATTTATGTACTTGATTGACATGGCGAGTGTAAGCCAACTATGTTATCTCCCCTTTTACTATCATATTACATGGGATGTTGTGAAGATTGCCTAACTTGCGACATATGCCTTCAATGCGATTATGCCTCTAAGTCGTGCCTCGACACGTAGGAGATATAGTCGCATCGAGGGTGTTACAACAGATCCCCGATCGACCCCAACTGGGCTCCACTACTGATCAACTAGAACGAAACAACACAAAGGACAAGATCTTCATCGAGCTCCTCCTTGAGCTTGGTTGCGTCACCTGCACGGTCTCATCGGCACCTGCAAGCTGGTTTTGGAAGTATCTGTGAGTCACGGGAACTCAGCAATCTCACACCCTCGCGATCAAGACTATTTAAGCTTATGGGTAAGGTAAAAGGTATGAGGTGGAGCTGCAGCAAGCGACTAGCATATATGGTGGCTAACATACACAAAAGGAGAGCGAGAAGAGAAGGCAAAAGCACGGTCGAGAAACTATGATCAAGAAGTGATCCTAGAACAACCTACGTCAAGCATAACTCCAACACAGTGTTCACTTCCCGGATTCCGCCGGAAAGAGACCATCACGGTTACACACGCGGTTGATGTGTTTTAATTAAGGTCAACTTCAGGTTTTCTACAACTGGACATTAACAAATTCCCATCTGCCCATAACCGCGTGCACGGCTTTCGAAAGTTCAAGTCCCTACAGGGGAGTCCCAACTTAGCCCATCATAAGCTCTCACGGTCAACGAAGGATATTCCTTCTAGCGGGAAGACCCGATCAAACTCGGAATCCCGGTTACAAGACATCCTCGACAATGGTAAAACAAGTCCAGCAACACCGCCCGAATGTGCCGACAAATCCCGATAGGAGCTGCACATATCTCGTTCTCAGGGTACACTCAGATAGGTTAAGCTACGAGTAAAACTAGCCCTCGAGTTTCCCCGAGGTGGCCCCGCAGGCTGCCGATTTGAACCAACACTCAGAGGAGCACTGGCACGGGGGGGTTAAAATAAAGATGACCCTTGAGTCCGCGAAACCCAAGGGAAAAGAGGCTAGGTGGCGAATGGTAAAACCAATGTTGGGCATTGCTGGAGGAGTTTTATTCAAGGCGAAATGTCAAGGGGTTCCCATTATAACCCAACCGCGTAAGGAACGCAAAATCCGGGAACATAACACCGATATGACGGAAACTAGGGCGGCAAGAGTGGAACAAAACACCAGGCATAAGGCCGAGCCTTCCACCCTTTACCAAGTATATAGATGCATTAATTAAATAAGAGATATTATGATATCCCAACAAAATATCCATGTTCCAACATGGAACAAACTCCAATCTTCACCTGCAACTAACAACGCTATAAGAGGGGCTGAGCAAAGCGGTAACATAGCCAAACAATGGTTTGCTAGGACAATGTGGGTTAGAGGCTTGGCTTAACAATATGGGAGGCATGATAAGCAAGTGGTAGGTATCGCAGCATAGGCATGGCAAAAGAGCGAGCATCTAGCAAGCAAAGATAGAAGTGATTTCGAGGGTATGGTCATCTTGCCTGAAATCCCGCAAGGAAGAAGAACGAGTCCATGAAGAAGACAAACGGACGTAGTCGAACGGATCCTCACACACACACGACGTTATCGGTACCAACCCGAAGAAGCAACACCGGAAAGAATCAAACAACATAGTAAACAACCAACACATCAACATGGCATGATGCACAATCGAGTATGATGCATGTCCGGTTTAATGAAGCATGGCATGGCAAAGTGCACAAACAACACTACAAATTAAGTGGAGCTCAACATGCATTGGAATGCATATTGACAAAACACCACATGACTTATTTAGTTCTCTCTCGTTTATGTACCCAACAAGATTAAATGTTGTTAGCATGGCAAGAGGGTGAAGCAAATGAAAACTACCTAACTAGGCAAGTTTAAATGAGGCCGGAACAACAAGTAACAAGTCCGGAAAAATCCTCATGTGCATATTTCGGTTGTGGTACTGATCTGCCCTAAACACAATTTTAGAGTTATTAAACATGCAAAGTAAAGCCACCATGTTAAACTAGGCAAAATTCTACCCCATTTACATATAAAGTTTATTAAATTTGGAGTTACGATTATTTAGTTATGAAATAAAGCATTTTAACATGACATAGGAGTAAATTTAACCAAACATCATTTTAAGCATTTAAACAAGGAAGAAAATGACATATTATGAAACTAGATGAAAAACTAAGCACATTTCATATATGGCTTATTTTAATCCGATACACGTTTGGCGAGTTATGAAATGCATGAACTAGAGGGACTAATCTGTAAAACAACGGTTTTCTAGAAAATAGCTAAATGCAGCAGCAGGAAAAAAAATACGCAACAGGCTAAATCTGGTTGGCCCAACAATGCACAGGGGTTGGAGGGGGCTTCTCACATTGGGCTTGGCCTGGTTGGTGCTGGGCTGGATGAGGCACGCGGCTGGGCCGATCGCTGCCAGGCTGAGGAGGCTCGCTGGGCCCTGGACGCATTGGTCGCAGTCCAGGCGCGGGTCAATACGCGACGGTGCTCGCTGCTGCTCGAACCAGGAAAGCAAAGCACGCAGCGGCAAGGGGCTCGGCCACGGGCGGCGTGATGGAGGGAAGGTGGAGCACGGAGGGGAGCGGGGCTCGGCCCTGGCTTGGTGGTCGGAGACGCGGATCTGGGCCAGTTCGGGTCGGCGAGGCGAGGTAGTAGGCCGGCATGGAAGAACTCAGGCGGCCATGGCGTCCGTTGGTGACGAACCCTGCGGGAGTTCTCTGTTTCAAACAAGACAGAGAGAGAGGGTGAATCACAGGAGAGAGATGGGGAAGAAAGGGAAGGAGAGCAGGAGAAAGGGCGAGGGAGTCTGGCCTAGCGACGAACGGTAGCGCGGCCGCGGTCAGGGACGAAAAAGCTGCGCGAGGCCGGACTTGCTCAGGCTGCTAGGGAGGCAGAGGCGTCGAGGTCATGGCCTGGTTGGGTACTCCGGCAAGGTACTTGGCGGGCGACGGGGTCCTCCATGGTGGGTCCTGAGACGGCGACGGAACGATGGCCATGGCAGCAGGGACGACCTCCTGTTGCTCCTGTACTTTGCTGTGGTTGGGCGACGGCGGGGATGAGCTGCTCGTGATCCCCTTGGGATCGAGCAGGGAATTCTCTGGTTGGTGGAATGGGTGGATCGGGAGGGATTGGTTTTTGGTTGGCTGGCGCTGAAAACCAGGAGAGGATGGATCCCGAGAGGGAGAGGGTAGGTAGGCGGCGGCGGGCAGGAGGGTGGATGGGACAGACCTCCTAATTTTTAGGGTTGGACCAAATATATACATCAGGTGAAATAGGTTAGGGGATATCTGGAGCCTCCGATCAAAATCGAACGGTCGAGAAAAATATGTTAGGAAGTCCAATTAACAAAATGGAGACGTTTTGTAGATGTTTGGGGATGATCCGGACCCAAGGGTGATGACTGCCCGGGTCAGGTTCGGGACAACTTTCGGACGCACGCGAGGATGGCCGCGGGCTGATGAGAGAGGTTAGGTAGGGCCTGGCGGTTAGGTAGTGGGCCGTGCAGGAAGCCTTGGGCTGAGAGAAGAGAAGAGAGAGACCCGACGACTGTTTCCGGAGACCGAGAAACGTCTGACATTTTGACCGACTATATTGTCGCTATAGTTAACGGTTGGGCTATCAAACGAACTCTGAATGCGATGAAACTTGACACGCGGTCTATCTACACTATAATAAGACCACATGCCAACTTTCAACCCAAACCGAGAACATTTTCCGGCCACTTATAAAATACTATTTCGGACATGCCACGGGCGCGTGCAAGTGTGTCTGGGCTCAGAACGGACAACGGAAAGAACTGGGGGAAACCCGGATGGATGCAGGTTTTGAAAACATGATGATGCAATGCACATGATGACATGACAAGATGCAACACGCAAGCGAATGAGATGGCAACGACGGAGAATAACTGGAACACACCTGGCGCATCGGTCTCGGGGCGTCACAACACTCCAGCACTACGAGAGGATCTCGTCCCGAGATCTAGAATGGCACCGGAGGGAAAAACGGAAGAGAAAGAGAAGAGGTAAAACTAAGTTGCTTCTTTGACAAACGAGTGAAACCAAAGAACCTTGAAAAAGTTGAGCCAATTCGAGAAAAGAATGCGACGGAGATGAACGAAGTTGAAGACACTCCGTTAGAAAAGAGGAACAAGGAAGACCAAATTCAGACAACACTCCTGTTGAAAAGAGATGCAAGACTTGATAAGGCGAAAAGAACTTCAGCAAAAGGGCACAATGAAGGAAATATGCCCTAGAGGCAATAATAAAGTTATTATTTATTTCCTTATTTCATGATAAATGTTTATTATTCATGCTAGAATTGTATTAACCGGAAACATAATACATGTGTGAATACATAGACAAACAAAGTGTCACTAGTATGCCTCTACTTGACTAGCTCGTTAATCAAAGATGGTTATGTTTCTGAACCATAGACATGTGTTGTCATTTGATTAACGGGATCACATCATTAGGAGAATGATGTGATTGACATGACCCATTTCATTAGCTTACCACCCGATCATTTAGTATGTTGCTATTGCTTTCTTCATGACTTATACATGTTCCTATGACTATGAGATTATGCAACTCCCGTTTGCCGGAGAAAGAATTTGTGTGCTACCAATCATCACAACGTAACTGGGTGATTATAAAGGAGCTCTACAGGTGTCTCCAAAGGTACATGTTGGGTTGGCGTATTTCGAGATTAGGATTTGTCACTCCGATTGTCGGAGAGGTATCTCTAGGCCCTCTCGGTAATGCACATCACTTAAGCCTTGCAAGCATTGCAACTAATGAGTTAGTTGCGAGATGATGTATTACGGAATGAGTAAAGAGACTTGCCGGTAACGAGATTGAACTAGGTATTGAGATACCGACGATCGAATCTCGGGCAAGTAACATACCGATGACAGAGGGAACAACATATGTTGTTATGCGGTCTGACCGATAAAGATCTTCATAGAATATGTGGGAGCCAATATGAGCATCCAGGTTCCGCTATTGGCTATTGACCGGAGACGTGTCTCGGTCATGTCTACATTGTTCTCGAACATGTAGGGTCCGCATGCTTAAGGTATCAATGACAGTTATATTATGAGTTTATGAGTTTTGATGTACCGAAGTTAGTTCGGAGTCCCGGATGTGATCACGGACATGACGAGGAGTCTCAAAATGGTCAAGACATAAAGATTGATATATTGGACGGCTATATTCGGACAACGGAATTGTTCCGGGTGATTTCGGAGAAAACCGGAGTGTCGGAGGGTTACCGGAACCCCCCGGGAGAAGTAATGGGCATTATGGGCCCTAGTGGAGAGAGAGAGGGGCGACCAGTGTGGGCCGCACGCCCCCTCCCCCTCTGGTCCGAATTGGACTAGGAGAGGGGGGGCGGCGCCCCCTTTCCTTCTCCCTCTCCCCCTTCCTTTCCCCCTCCTAGTAGGACTAGGAAAGAGGGGAGTCCTACTCCTACTAGGAGGAGGACTCCTCCTCCTTGGCACGCCCTAGGGCCGGCCGGCCTCCTCCCCTTGCTCCTTTATATACGGGGGCAGGGAGCACCCCTAGACAGACAAGTTGATCCACGTGATCATTTTCTTAGCTGTGTGCGGTGCCCCCTTCCACCATACTCCTCGATAATATTGTAGCGGTGCTTAGGCGAAGCCCTGCGATGGTAGAACATCAAGATCGTCAGCACGCTGTCGTGCTGACGGAATTCTTCCCTGACACTTTGCTGCATCGGAGTCCGGGGATCGTCATCAAGCTGAACGTGTGCTAAAACTCGGAGGTGCCGTAGTTTCGGTGCTTGATCGGTCGGGCCGTGAAGACGTATGACTACATCAACTGCGTTGTCATAACGCTTCCGCTATCGGTCTATGAGGGTACGTAGACAACACTCTCCCCTCTCGTGCTATGCATCACCATGATCTTGCATGTGCGTAGGAAATTTTTTGAAATTACTACGTTCCCCAACAGTGGCACCCGAGCCAGGTTCTATGTATTGATGTTATATGCACGAGTAGAACACAAGTGAGTTGTGGGCGATATAAGTCATACTGCTTACCAACATGTCATACTTTGGTTCGGCGGTATTGTTGGATGAAGTGGCCCGGACCGACATTACGCATACCCTTACGCGAGACTGGTTCTACCGACGTGCTTTGCACACAGGTGGCTGGCAGGTGTCAGTTTCTCCAACTTTAGTTGAACTAAGTGTGGCTACGCCCGGTCCTTGCGAAGGTTAAAACAGCACCAACTTGACAAACTATCGTTGTGGTTTTGATGCATAGGTAAGATTGGTTCTTGCTTAAGCCCGTAGCAGCCACGTAGAACTTGCATCAACAAAGTAGAAGATGTCTAACTTGTTTTTGCAGGCCATGTTGTGATGTGATATGGTCAAGACATGATGCTAAATTTTATTGTATGAGATGATCATGTTTTGTAACTGAGTTATCGGCAACTGGCAGGAGCCATATGGTTGTCGCTTTATTGTATGCAATGCAATTGCACTGTAATGCTTTACTTTATCACTAAGCGGTAGCGATAGTCGTGGAAGCATAAGATTGGCGAGACGACAACGATGCTACGATGGTGATCAAGGTGTCGCGCCGGTGACGATGGTGATCATGACGGTGCTTCAAAGATGGAGATCACAAGCACAAGATGATGATGGCCATATCATATTACTTATATTGATTGCATGTGATGTTTATCTTTTATGCATCTTATCTTGCTTTCATTGACGGTAGCATTTTAAGATGATCTCTCACTAATTATCAAGAAGTGTTCTCCATGAGTATGCACCGTTGCGAAAGTTCTTCATGCTGAGACACCACGTGATGATCGGGTGTGATAGGCTCTATGTTCAAATACAACGGGTGCAAAACAGTTGCACACGTGGAATACTCAAGTTATACTTGACGAGCCAAGCATATACAGATATGGCCTCGGAACACGGAGACCGAAAGGTCGAGCGTGAATCATATAGTAGATATGATCAACATAGTGATGTTCACCATTGAAACTACTCCATCTCACGTGATGATCGGACATGGTTTAGTTGATATGGATCACGTGATCACTTAGAAGATTAGAGGGATGTCTATCTAAGTGGGAGTTCTTAAGTAATATGATTAATTGAACTTAAATTTATTATGAACTTAGTCCTGGTAGTATTTTGAAAATTATGTTGTAGATCAATAGCTCGCGTTGTTGATTTCATATGTTTATTTTGATATGTTCCTAGAGAAAATTGTGTTGAAAGATGTTAGTAGCAATGATGCGGATTGGATCCGCGATCTGAGGTTTATCCTCATTGATGCACAGAAGAATTATGTCCTTGATGCACCGCTAGGTGACAGACCTATTACAGGAGCAGATGCAGACGTTATGAACGTTTGGCTAGCTCAATATGATGACTACTTGATAGTTTAGTGCACCATGCTTAACGACTTAGAATCGGGACTTCAAAGATGTTTTGAACGTCATGGACCATATGAGATGTTCTAGGAGTTGAAGTTAATATTTCAAGCAAATACACGAGTTGAGAGATATGAAGTCTCCAACAAGTTCTATAGCTAAAGATGGAGGAGAATCGCTCAACTAGTGAGCATGTGCTCAGATTGTCTGGGTACTACAATCGCTTGAATCAAGTGGGAGTTAATCTTCCAGATAAAATAGTGATTGACAGAATTCTCTAGTCACCATCACCAAGTTAGTAGAACTTCGTGATGAACTATAATATGCAAGGGATAACAGAAACGATTCACAAGCTCTTCATGATGCTAAAATCGACGAAGGTAGAAATCAAGAAAAACATCAAGTGTTGATGGTAGACAAGACCACTAGTTTCAAGAAAAGGGCAAAAGGAAGAAGGGAACTTCAAGAAGAACGGCAAGCAAGTTGCTTCTCAAGTGAAGAAGCCCAGGTCTGGTCCTAAGCCTGAGACTAAGTGCTTCTACTGCAAAGGGACTGGTCACTGGAAGCAGAACTATCCCAAGTGATTGGCGGATAAGAAGGATGACAAAGTGAACATACGTATATTTGATATACATGTTATTGATGTGTGATTTACTAGTGTTTATAGCAACCCCTCAGTATTTGATACTAGTTCAGTTGCTAAGATTAGTAACTCGAAACGGGAGTTGCAGAATAAACAGAGACTAGTTAAGGGTGAAGTGATGATGTGTGTTGGAAGTGGTTCCAAGATTGATATGATCATCATCGCACACTCCCTATACTTTCGGGATTAGTGTTGAACCTAAATAAGTGTTATTTGGTGTTTGCGTTGAGCATGAATATGATTTGATCATGTTTATTGTAATACGGTTATTCATTTATGTAAGAGAATAAATTGTTGTTTTGTTTACATGAATAAAACCTTATATGGTTACAAACTCAATGAAAATAGTTCGTTGGATCTCGATTGTAGTGATACACATAATCATAATATTAAAACCAGAAGATGCAAAGTTAATAATGATACTGCAACTTATTTGTGGCACTGCCGTTTAGGTCATATTGGTGTAAAGCGCATGAAGAAACTCCATGCCGATGGGTTTTTGGAATCACTTGATTATGAATCACTTGATGCTTGTGAACCATGCCTCATGGGCAAGATGGCTAAAACGCAGTTCTCCGGAACAATGGAGCGAGCAACTGACTTATTGGAAATAATACATACTGATGTATGCAATCCGATGAGTGTTGAGGCTCGCGGCGGGTATCGTTATTTTCTGACCTTCATAGATGATTTGAGCAGATATGAGTATATCTACTTGATGAAACATAAGTCTGAAACATTTGAAAAGTTCAAAGAATTTCATAGTGAAGTGGCAAATCATTGTGACAAGAAAATAAAGTTTCTACGATCTAATCGCAGAGATGAATATTTGAGTTACGAGTTTGGTCTTCAATTAAAACAATGTGGAATAGTTTCACAAACTCATGCCACCTGGAACACCACAGCATAATGGTGTGTCCGAAAGTCATAACCGTACTTTATTGGATATAGTGCAATCTATGATGTTTCTTACCGATTTACCACTATCGTTTTGGGGTTATGCATTAGAGACAGCTGCATTCACGTTAAATAGGGCACCATCTAAATCCGTTGAGACGACACTATATGAACTGTGGTTTAACAAGAAACCAAAGTTGTCGTTTCTTAAAGTTTGGGGTTGTGATGCTTATGTGAAAAAGTTTCATCCTGATAAGCTCAAACCCAAATCGGAGAAATGTGTCTTCATAGGATACCCAAAGGAGACAGTTGGGTACACCTTCTATCACAGATCCAAAGGCAAGATATTCGTTGCTTAGAATGGATCCTTTCTAGAGAAGGAGTTTCTCTCGGAAGAAGTGAGTAGGAGGAAAGTAGAACTTGATGAGGTAACTGTACCTGCTCCCTTATTGGAAAGTAGTTCATCATAGAAAACGGTTTCTGTGACACCTACACCAATTAGTGAGGAAGTTAATGATGATGATCATGAAACTTCAGATCAAGTTATTACTGAACCTCGTAGATCAACTAGAGTAAGATCCGCACCAGAGTGGTACGGTAATCCTGTTCTAGAAATCATGCTACTAGATCGTGATGAACCTATGAACTATGAAGAAGCGATGGTGAGCCCAGATTCCGCAAAATGGCTTGAAGCCATGAAATCTAAGATGGGATCCATGTATGAAAACAAAGTATGGACTTTGGTTGACTTGCCCGATGATCGGTAAGCAATTGAAAATACATGGATCTTCAAGAGGAAGACGGACGCTGATAGTAGTGTTACTATCTACAAAGCTAGAATTGTCACAAAAAGGTTTTCAACAAGTTCAAGATGTTGACTACGATGAGAGTTTCTCACTCGTATCTACGCTTAAGTCTGTCCGAATCATGTTAGCAATTGCCGCATTTTACGAAATCTGGCAAATGGATAAACAAAGCTGCATTCCTTAATAGATTTCTTAAAGAAGAGTTGTATATGATGCAACCAGAAGGTTTTGTCAATCCTAAAAGTGTTAACAAAATATTCAAGCTCCAGCGATCCATCTGTCGACTGGTGCAAGCATCCCGGAGTTGGAATATGCGCTTTGATGAGATGATCAAAGTATATAGTTTTATACAGACTCATGGTGAAGCCTGTATTTACAAGAAAGTGAGTGGGAGCACTGCAACATTTCTGACAAGTATTTGTGAATGACATATTATTGATCGGAAATAATGTAGAATTATTCTGCAAAGCATAAAGGAGTGTTTGAAAGAAGTTTTTCAAAGAAAGACCTCGGCGAAGCTGCTTACATATTAAGCATCAAGATCTATAGAGATAGATCAAGATGCTTGATAAGTTTTTTAAATGAGTACATACCTTGACAAGATTTTGAAGTATTTCAAAATGGAACAGTCAAAGAAAGAGTTCTTGCCTGTGTTACAAGGTGTGAAATTGAGTAAGACTCAAAGCCCGACCACGACAGAAGATAGAAAGAGAATGAAAGTCATTCCGTATGCCTCAGCCATAGGTTCTATAAAGTACGCCATGCTATGTACCAGATCTATTGTATACCCTACACTGATTTTGGCAAGGGAGTACAATAGTGATCTAGGAGTAGATCACTAGACATCGATCAAAATTATCCTTAGTGGAATAAGGATATGTTTCTCGATTATGGAGGTGACAAAAGGTTCGTCGTAAAAGGATTATGTCGATACAAGTTTTTGGCACTGATCCGGATGACTCTAAGTCTTCATCTGGATACATATTGAAAGTGGGAG